>NC_092042.1:25409983-25569964 GCF_003086295.3 Arachis hypogaea
GCGTCGCTTAGCGATTTTCTGGGCAACTTTCATTTCTGCACTTTTTTTGAAGCTTCTTTCGTCTCCAGGTTAGCCCCATTTCGTGCTTTCTCTTTGATTTTGGTTTTGTGATGAGGTTTTGATTTTGATCCTCCCTTTTTGAGAAAGTTTAGATTTTGTTAGTAGATTTGTTGAAAGTGTGCTTTCTGGGAGTTTCTCCATCTTTTGCATGATCCTTTTTTCTTTTGCTCGATGCTTTTAGGGCTTTGCATGTTCTTTGTTGTTTCTGTTCTGATGCCACTTTCCGCGTTTGTTCCTCTTTTATTTGAAGGTTGCTTTTGTCTGCTCTTGAAAAGGTTGCATCTTTAATGGTCTCTGCTTGCGTGTTTTGATGTTTGGGAATGTTTTTTCTTGGTAGACTGTAATGACTTTTTTGTGTTTTTCTTTGATGAAAAAATGTTTGCTGCTTTGAATTCTTTCTGAGAAATGCTGGGGTGCAAGCTGTAGATTTTTCTTGGAAACCTTGCTTTGTTTACTCCTCCAAAGGATGCCCCAGGACTTTTGTTTGAGTTTGGGGTTTTCCTTTTCTTGTTTCTTCGCCTGTATCGTATTGACCGAGTTGTTTTCTCCCTTTATCCGAGATGTTGTTAGTAACCCCTATTTCTTTTCTTACTTGTAGGATTAGTTGGCCTCATGTCTTCTCGAAATAACATTGTAGAGACGTCTTCCCGAGTTCCCGAGGGAATGTCTGATTGGCTGACTCCCTTGTTTTGTTGTGTGTTTCTGTTGTGGATGCTGAATTTTGCACAGAGCTAGGAAGCCCATAGGATTTGTGGTAACAATGCCCGTGAGGAGGATTATGAGCTTGTTGCTCCTTATTCTATGAGAGAGTTTGTTTTCCGACTTCCGTTAGAGGGAGCGTCCCTTCTTTTATGCCTATGAATACTTCTTCAGTCAGTTGAACGTTACTTTTCCTTTCACTGCTTTCGAGACCGACCTGTTGTGTCGTGTAATATTGCCCCATCCCAGCTTCACCCAAATTCCTGGGGTTTTATTAAAATTTTTCAGCTTCTCTCCGAGAATTAATGTACACCCTCTCAGACTCTTTTCCTTTATTTTTTGTTTCCGCCAAGCCTGGCGGTTCTTCAAAAAAGAAAGCTTCCTGGTTTCTTTCAGGTCCACCCAGGGCCATAAAGTTTTTGCTATGTATGATGAGTCCTTTAAGGACTTCAAGAATTACTTCTTTAGCGTTCTGCTGTGAGGGGGCCCACCCCTTTTTTCTTGATGAAAATGATGAGCCTTCTTTCCCTCTAGAGTGGCAGAGGGATGTGAGAGTGTCCCGCTATACCTGGGAGATGCTTGATGTGTTGAGTGTGCCTTTGTTGTTGTTCTTGAGGAACTATGGGGGAACCACCCCATCTTGATACAAAAAGGTTTTTGAATGACCCGTCCTTGGTTCGGACTATTTTGGGTACTTTCTGACTTGTTTCTACACTTATTTCTAATTTTTTCTTCCTCTTATTGTGATTGTAACTCTTTGCTGTGGCTGATTCTGTATTTGTAGAGATGTCAAAGAACAACGACTCCATGAGGGCCTTTAAAAAGGCAAAGAAGGCAACTGCTGCTCTGAACATCTCAGCCAAGGTGGCCGGAGAGGGATCTTCTCAGGTCCCGGTGAAGCCACCTGTGCCAGGTTCTCCCGGGCCGAGGAAAGCAATTCCTGCTCCTCGGTTTCATCAGGTCGATCCTCCATAGACTTCTGCCGCTACTTCTGGTGCTCCTCCCTTAAAAAAGTAAAAAACATCTGAGCCCTTTAACCTGGATGCCCCTGATTTTGATGCTATCGAGTTTGTTGACCAGCAAATTACCCCCTATGGTGGGCTTTCTATGGACGACGTGTCTATTCTTCAGCATCTAGATTTTATCACCAAAAGTAGTGTGAAAATGGCTCATATGGATGCGGCTATTTTCTGAACAGTTCAGGGGATCCTGATTCATGCCACAAAATCCTTCATGGAGGAGGCCAAATCAGAATTTGATCGGATCAAGGTCTGAAGGATGAGTTGGAGGTGAAGTTGATGAAGGTAGAGAAGGAGCTGGAGGGTGAGAAGGCCAGCTCTATTGCCTTGGCTGCTTCTTTGAAGTTGACTGAGGACATGGCACTGAAGCACAAGGATAGCTATGTCTTAGCTTATAGGGAGTTAATGCATCTCCGGGATGATTTGGAAACTGCTCGGGTTAATTATGCCGAGCTTCAGGGTCACCTTGTGGACAGCGTAACTGCCGCCTCAGAGAACCTGATGGAGCAGTTTCGAATTATTGCTCCTGATGCTGACTTGACTCTCGTCAGCCTGGACAATGTTGTAAGGGATGGTAAGATTGTCCCTGATAACCAGGATGATGATGATGCTGACCCTCCCCTAGTGCCTTCTCTTAAAGTGTTGACCTCCTCGGTTCCTCCCATTACGTCTGATCCGGATTGCCAGATTCTGAACCGGTGTGATGGAACTGTAGATGCTGTGCCTATTCAGACTTGCCCTCCTTCTCCTCGTAGTGATGCTGCCGAGAAGGCTCCAGATCTTAGTTGACCTCTTTTTTTAAGTATTTGTGTAAATAGCCCGATTTGTGGGCTTTGAACTCTTTTTTGTAAATGATGCTTTGTTGACTGTTGATACTCCAGTTGCTATTTTTAGCAACTTTATTTTGAAAAACAAAATGGTTTCTCTGGCTCTTGAGGTTGGCTTCAAGTGGCCTGTTGAGTCTTTGTTTTATGGTAACTGCAATATGCTTGCTTGCAGCTTTCTTTATCATTTACCTGGAATTTTCAGAGTTGTTTTTTATCCATCCTCTTTTGATCGCTTTTGTGGCGAGGTCAAGGTCTATTGGGTCGAATTATCTCCCCTCTGTTGGTTGATCTTCTCAATTGATCTTTTCGAGCAACCCCTTGCGATTACTTTTTATAACTTTTTGTAGCTTTAGTCCGATTTCTTCATGTCGGTCCCCGTTTCGTTACTAGGTGATCCTTTTTTCTTAGATCTTGTTCAGATCTCTTTTGAGGTTTTTCCTTTTGTAACTTTATCTTTTTCGGGTCGACTTCGTCATACCGGACTCTATTGAGTTATTTGATAATCCTCTTTTTTGGACCTTGTTCAGGTCTCTTTCAGGGATTATCTTGTTTTGTAGGAGACCGACTTCGTTAGGTCGATTTCTTCTAAGTTGCTTTTGTAATCCTCTTTCTTGGACCTTTGTTAGATCTCTTTCAGGGATTACTTTTACAACTTGTTTCATAGGAGACTGACTTCGTTAGGTCAATCTCTTCTAAGTTGTTTTTGTAATCCTCTTTCTTGGACCTTTGTTAGGTCTCTTTCAGGGATTACTTTTACAACTTGTCTTGTAGGGGATCGACTTCATTAGGTCGATCTCTTCTAAGTTGTTTTTGTAATCCTCTTTCTTGGACCTTTGTTAGGTCTCTTTCAGGGATTACTTATACAACTTGTCTTGTAGGGGATCGACTTCGTTAGGTCGATCTCTTCTAAGCTGTTTTTGTAATCCTCTTTCTTGGACCTTTGTTAGGTCTCTTTCAGGGATTACTTGTACAACTTGTTTTGTAGGAGACCGACTTCGTTAGGTCGATCTCTTCTAAGTTATTTTTGTAATCTTCTTTCTTGGACCTTTGTTAGGTCTCTTTCAGGGATTACTTTTACAACTTGTCTTGTAGGAGACCCACTTCGTTAGGTCGATCTGTTCTAAGTTATAGCAATTCCTCTTTAATAGGGTTGGCCAGACCTCTTTCCAAGGATTTGCTGATAACTTGGGTTGACTTGGTCCGACTTTTTAGTATCAGTCAGTCTTTTTAAGTTATTATATAGCAATCCATAAGACCTCATCAGGTTCTTTTTGGGATCACTTTCGATAACTTATTGCATTATTCTGTGTTCATCTTTGCCGATTCGTAGATGGTGGTTTCTGTCTTGGTTTAATCGACCTTTAGGTGAATCGCATTTTCACCTTTGTCGGTCGATCATTCCTATCGAGATCGTATAGTGAATCTGTTCTTAACTTTCTGTTCGATCCATTGCTTTATAATCAGACGATGAATGCTTCAGATTAATGCGTCTTGGGAATTTGTAGAATATCTTAAATGTATGTTATTCAAAGAAAGTGTAAATATATACATGCGGGAGTTTTCCGTACCTTTAAGTCGAATTAAATCTCAATCTTGACGCCTTATTAAAAAACCTTTTCAGAAAAAAGAGTGCATCTTGTGATGAGATCTTTTACCTGTCCTAGCTATAGTACCTTCTTAGGTTACAGGCGTGCCATGATCTGGGGAGTTCTCGTCCCTCGAGTTCGGACAGTCTGTAGTAGCCTTTCCCAAGTACTTCTGTGACTTGGTAGGGTCCTTTCCTTGGCTGCCAGCTTTCCTTCTCCAGGTCGAGTTGTTCCAATATCATTTCGAATTAAGATGAGATCATTCTCAGCAAAACCTCTTGGCACTACCTTTTGATTATACCTGGAATCCATTCGCCGCTTTAGTGCTTCTTCTCTGATCCAAGCTCTTTCTTGGATTTCCGGAAGTAGGTCAAGCTCTTCTCTTTGAAGTTGAGAGTTGGTTTGTTCATTGTAGTGGACTACTCGGGGAGACCCTTCCTCGACTTCTATTGGAATCATTGCCTCCACTTTGTATGCTAATCAAAATGGTGATTTGTTCGTAGTAGAATGTGGAGTTGTTCGATACGCCTATAGGACTTGTGGAAGTTCCTCGGCCGAAGATCCCTTTGCTTCTTGCAGTCTCTGTTTCAGCCCGGCCAATATGACTTTGTTGGCCACTTCGGCTTGTCCATTGGCTTGGGGATGTTTGACGGAGGTGAACTGGTGTTTTATATTCAAGTCGGCTACTAGTTTTCTGAAGCCTGCATCTGTGAATTGGGTGCCATTATCTGTGGTGATGGAGTATGGAACCCCGAACCTTGTAATGATGCTCTTATATAGGAATTTCCGACTTCTTTGAGCAGTGGCATTGGCTAGGGGTTCTGCCTCGATCCATTTTGTGAAATAGTCTACCTCTACTATGAGGAACTTGACTTGTCCCGATCCCTGGGGAAAGGGTCCAAGAAGATCGAGTCCCCACTTTGCAAATGGCCAGGGTGAGGTCACGCTGATGAGCTTTTCCAGTGGGACGATGTGAAAGTTGGCATGCTTCTGACATGGTGGACATGTCTTTACAAATTCGGTAGCTTCCTTTCATAGAGTTGGCCAATAGAATCCCGCCCGGAGTACCTTTTTGGTGAGAGCTTGCGCTCCGAGATGATTGCCACAATGCCGCTGTGTACTTCCTCCAAGACTTCCTTTGTATTGGAGGTCGGTACGCATTTTACAACGGTACTAAGATCCCTCTTTTGTATAGGGTGTTGTTTATGATAATGTAGTACTGTGCCTCCCTTTTTAACCTCTTTGCCTCCTTTTCATCTGTAGGGAGCGCTTCTGTTTTGAGGTAGTTAATTATGGGGGTCATCCATCCTTGATCCCAACCTGTTATGGCTAGGACTTTTTCTTCTTCCGATATTGACGGGTTCTGTAGTATTTCCTGGATGAGGCTTCTGTTGTTGCCCCCTGGTTTGGTGCTGGCTAGTTTTGAGAGTGCGTCAGCTCGGGCATTTTGCTCGCGGGGTATGTGGCAGATCCTATATTCCCCGAGTTATCTGAGCTGTTCCTTGGTTTTATCCAAATACTTTTTTATTGTAGGATCTTTGGCTTGGTAGTTCCCTATTATTTGTGAGGTAACGACTTGTAAATCGCTGTAGATGTTGAGTTTCCGAGCTCCAACTTCTCTAGCCAGCTTCAAACCAGCTAATAACGCTTTATATTCTGCTTGGTTGTTTGAGGCCGGGAATCCGAATTTGAGGGACAGCTCAAGTTGGGTTCCTTGGTTTCTTTCGATTATCACACCTGCACCACTTCCGATTTTATTCAAGGAGCCGTCCACGTATATATTCCACTCTATGGGAATCTCCGGGGTGTCTGTGAATTTTGCAATAAAGTCGACTAGGTATTTTGATTTAATGGCTATTCGCGCCTCGTATTGGAGGTCGAACTCGGATAACTCAATTGCCCATTGTAGGATTCTTCATGCTAGATCTGTTTTCTACAATATCCCCTTTATGGGCTGGTTGGTCCGAACCTTAATGGTATGCGCTTGGAAGTACGGGCGAAGTCGTCGGGATGTGAGTATGAGAGCGTAGGCAAACTTCTCTATTTTTTGGTAGTTCATCTCTAACCCCTGCAGTGCTTTACTAATAAAGTAGACGGGTTGTTGCCCACCCTCGTCTTCTCTAATTAGTGCTGAGGCTATTGCTCGACTTCCTACTGCGAGGTACAATATGAGTGGTTCCCCTTCTCGTGGTCGAGATAGGATAGGTGGTCGTCCCAAGAATTCTTTGAAGTCTTGGAAGGCTTGTTCACATTCCGTTGTCCACTCAAAGTTCTTTCCCTTCCTTAAATTAGCGTAGAAATGGAGGGATCTTATTGCTGACCCTGCTAGGAATCTGGATAAGGCTGCCCGTCTCCCATTGAGTTGTTGTACCTCTTTGACGCAGGTTAGGCTCTTCATGTTGAGTATGGCATGGCATTTATCTGGATTTGCCTCGATTCCTCTTTGTGAGCATAAAGCCCAAGAACTTACCGGCTTCTACTGCGAAGGTGCATTTAGCCGGGTTAAGTCGCATGCCATGCTTCCGTATGGTGTTGAATACTTGAACCAAGTCAGATAGTAATGTTTCTTCACTTTGTGTCTTTATCAGTATGTCATCCACGTAGACCTCCATGATTTTTCCGATGTGCTCTGAGAAGACCTTATTCATTAGCCTCTGATAAGTAGCTCCCGCATTCTTAAGGCTGAAAGGCATTACGATGTAACAATAGTTTGCTTTGGGTGTTAGAAACAAGGTTTTTTCTTGATCCAGTGGATACATTGGGATCTGGTTGTACCCCGAATATGCGTCCATAAACGAGATATACTTATATTCCGATAAGGCATCTACTAGAGCGTCGATGCTTGGTAGTGGATAAGGGTCTTTTGGGCAGGCTTTGTTGAGGTCGGTGTAGTCGGTGCACATTCGTCACTTCCCATTGACTTTCTCACCAAGACGACGTTTGCTAGCCATAGTGGGTACTTAACTTCTCTTATGAACCCTGCCTCTAGTAGTGCTTGCACCTGTTCTGCTACAGCCTGAGACCGTTCTGGCCCGAGTTTTCTTCGTCATTGTTGTACCGGCCGGGATCCCGGATAGACTGCCAACTTATGGCTCATCAGTTCGGGATCTATACCTGGCATGTCGGCAGCTTTCCATGTGTCGAGATCAACATTATCTTGTAGGAACTGTATGAGTGATTCCTTTGCATCTCCTTTCAGGATCGTGCCAATATTAGTTGTCTTATCTGAGGTGTCTCCGATCTGAACTTTCTCTACTTCACCGTCGGGCTGTGGACGGAGTTCTTCTCGCTTCTGAACTCCACCAAGTTCGATTGTGTGGAACTCTCCTCCTTCGCCTCTGAGGTTTAGACTTTCGTTATAACAGCGACGCGCCATCTTTTGATCTGCTTTTATTGTAGCTATCCCTTCTGTAGTTAGAAATTTCATACATAGATGTGGAGTTGAAACTATTGCACCGAGTTGGTTTAACGTTGTCCGACCTATTAAGGCGTTGTAGGCTGAGCTTACGTCAACCACGATGTAGTCTGTCTTGAGTGCTCTGGATTGGTTCCCCTTTCCAAAGGTTGTATATAGCGATACATATCCCAGTGGTTGTACTGGGGTATCCCCAAGTCCGAACAGGCTGTTCTTAGCTTTTTTTCTTCAAAGCCGAGCTTGTCGAAGACAGTTTTGAATAAGATATCGGCGGAGCTTCCTTGGTCAATTAATGCACGGTGGAGGTTGGCGTTTGCCAGTATGATAGTGATGACCATGGGGTCGTCGTGTCCTAAGATAATTCTGGATGCGTCTTCTTTGGTAAACGTGATTGCTGGGATGTCTGGCGCCTCCTTCTTTCCTTCGACATGGTATACTTATTTGAGGTGTCACTTGCGAGATGATTTGGAGATTTCTCCTCCCGCAAATCCGCCATGTATCACGTGGACGTGTCTCTCCGGTGTGCGGGGTGATCGCTCAGACCGTCCGACATCTTCATCCCTTCTTCTTTTTCTTGGCTCTTCATCCCGGTTGGCCAAAAAACGATCTAGTTTTCCTTCTCTTACTAATTTTTCTATGACATTTTTTAAGTCAAAACATTCGTTGGTGGAATGTCCTCAGACTCGATGGTACTCACAGTATTCGTTCTGATTTCCTCCTCCTCTTTTGCCTTTGAGTGGCCGAGCTGGGGGTATTTTATCCGTATGACAGACTTCTTTGTAAACATCTACCAAGGATAGCCTAAGAGGAGTGTAGTTATGATATTTTTTTATTTTCTCCCCGGAGCGATCTTCCTTTTTCCTGGATTCTTTATCTTTATCTTGGTAGGTGGAACCGAACCGCGAGGCTTCCCCAAGTTGAGAATTCTCCTCCATGTTGATGTACTTCTGCGCCCGTTCTTGTACTTTGTCCAGGGATGCAGGGTACTTCTTTGATATAGATTGGCTAAACGGTCCTTCTCGTAGGCCATTTATGAGGCCCATAATGGCAGCTTCTATTGGTAGACTTTGTATGTCCATGCATGTTTTGTTGAATCTTTCCATATAGTTACGAAGACTCTTCCGATCCCCTTGCTTGATTCCTAGTAGGCTAGGTGCGTGTTTAGCCTTATCTTTTTGTATGAAAAATCTGGCCAGGAACTTTTTGGCCAGGACGTCAAAGCTTGAGATGGACTTTGGAGGTAGGCTGTCGAACCATCTAATGGCTGTCTTGGTAAGAGTTGTTGGAAAGGCCTTGCAGTGAACTGCATCCGAGGCGTTGGTGAGGTACATTCTACTTCTGAAATTGTTGAGATAATGGTTGGGGTCTGAAGTGCCGTCATACAGAGTCATATCCGGAAGTTTGAAGTCTTTTGGGATTTTGGTCTTCATAATTTCCCTGGTGAAAGGATCTTGATCCTTGCAAGAGCTATCCTCTAGAGTGGATTTAGTAGCGTTAGTTTTGAGATCGGCTTCAAGTTTTAGAAGTTTATCTTCTAATTCTCGGCGTCGCCTTATCTCCCGATGCAGATCCTCTTCTTTTTCACGTTGATGTTGGGCTTCTTTCTCAAGTTGCTTTAATCAATCTTGAAGCGCCTCTATCACTCCTGGATTTGATGAATTTTTGTCCCCGTTGGGCTCTGGAGTATCTTTGAGTGTAACATCCGCGTTCTTGTGCGGCGTTCTATCTTCCAAATCTGAATCGTGGTCGTTGTCATAGTCGTTCGCCATGGTAATGGGATGACTTCCAGGTTCTCCAGCAACGGCGCCAATGTTCCGAGGGTTACCTGAAACTGGAGGTCGATCTCGGACGAGATCTTCTGTACTGGTCGGTGCTAACGTGTCCGGCTGGTGGAAGACGGCCGGAGCTGTCGTGTCTGAATTGTTGGACTGACTGCACTGCTGATCCCTTGTCACCGAAGGGTGGGGGTACCTGCAAGGGACTCTGATGCTTAAGTTAGCAAGGGTATTAAACAGGTATTGAGTAGAATCAGAGTATGAGTTATACATAGGTGCTCCAGAGTATTTATAATGGTGAGATGTGGCCTTCTGTGGATAAGATAAGTTAGTTATATTATCTTATCTTTATCTTATCTTTTCAAGTGAGGTCATCTTATCTTCAAGGGAACCGCCCTTCTCTCTGTAAGCTTGGGCGGCCTTTAGGTATTAGGTCGTGTTCCTTGAGTTGGGCCCTTCTTTGGGCTTTTCCTGTCGCTTTGACCGACTTCTTCGTAAAGAAGTCGGTCTGCTTGACCTAAAGAGGTCGGTCGCTTTGCTATTTGAACATCACGGGTCGGACAACTCGACCCAGGGTATGAACAGTACTAATATACTCTATCTGTACCTCATTAGACCTAACTCGGTTTTTAATGGCTAAGTACTTAATATCAATGTACTTACTTCGACTACTACTTCTATTATTCTTAGCCATAAATACAACAGCTGAATTGTCATAATATATTCTCAATGGCCTAGAAATACAATCCATAATCTTAAACCCAGAGATGAAATTCTTTAACCAAACAGCTTGTGATGTAGCCTCAAAATAAGCAATGAACTCGGCTTCCATGGTAGAAGTGGCTACAAGTGATTATTTTGCACTCTTCCAAGATAGATATATCCTGACGTTGACTTTCTAGAATCAATACATTTCGCCAAGTCTGAATCTGAATATCCAATCATTTTCAAATTGTCAGTTCGTCTATATGTAAGCATGAAACCCTTGGTCCCTTGAAGATACCTTAAGACCTTCTTTGTAGTTCTCTAATGGATAATTCCTAGAATACTTTGATATCTTCCTAACATGCTAACAGCAAAACTAATGTCAGGTCTTGTATAGACTTGAGCATACATCAGGCTTCTAACGACTGAAGCATAAGGAATATTTTGCATCTGTTCTTTTTCAAGTTCATTTTTGGGACATTGATTTAAACAAAATTTGTCATCTTTCATAATAGGTGCAACACTTGGTGAATAATTTTACATTTTAAACCTCTCAAGAACTTTATTAATATAGGCTTCTTGAGATAAACCTAAAATTCCTTTATATTTATCCCTATGAATCTTTATGCAAATGACATAAGATGCATCACCCATATCTTTCACATCAAAATGTCTAGAGAGAGATTGTTTCACTTCATGTAACAACCCTAACTCATTTATTGCAAGCAAAATATCATCTACATATAGGATGAGAAATATGATCTTGCTCCCACTAACTTTGTGATATATACATTGATCAGAAATATTCTTAATGAAGCCAAATGAAGAAATCACATTGTGAAACTTTAAATACCACTGTCGAAAAGCCTGCTTAAGACCATACATTGCTCTCTTAAGCTTCCAAACTAACTCCTTACCAGCACTTGAGATAAACCCTTCGAGTTGTCTCATATAGACCTCTTCTTCTAAATCTCCATTAAGGAAGGCCGTTTTCACATCCATTTGATGCAATTCCATGTCAAAGTATGCTACCAATGCCATAATGTTGCGGAAAAAGTCTTTCTTTGTAACAGGAGAAAAGGTTTTTCTGTAGTCAACTCCTTCCCTTTGAGTAAATCCTTTGGCAACAAGTCGAGTCTTGTAGCGCTCAATATTGCCTGATGAATCCTTCTTGGTCTTAAAGACCCATTTATAGCTTTTTGGCCTTTTTTCCATCAGGCAATTCTACAAGATCCCAAACTTAGTTGTGTGACCACAAAATTCATTTCATCCTTCATAGCATCTAGTCATAAATTGGAATTACAACTTTTCATTGCTTGTGAAAACGTCGTTGGGTCCTTTTCATCACAAACATCATAGTCAGACTCAAGAAGATACACTACATAGACAATAGAAATTGCATGCTTTCTTATTCTTGTTGATCTTCTTAATGCTGCATCATCAACCTCTTGTAAAGGTAGTGGCATAACAGGTTCTCCCTCTTCTTGAAGTTGCTCTTGAATAAAATGTTCTTGAACAACATTTTTATTATAAAGAGTTTGATCCTCCACCATATGATCTACTTGAACATTATCTTCATGATGTGAAATATCAGTAATAGGTTGTTGTACATTAACCCTATCTGTATGGGCATTGTATTGAATAATCACTCTTGTACATAAAGAGGTTTGACAAACATTATCATTCTCAACAACTTTAAGAGAATGATTTCTCCCACTTTCCACATCATGCTCTAAAAGCCTTGCATTTCTAGATTCAACTATTTTGCTTGAATGGAAGGGACAATAAAATCTGTAACCCTTAGACTTTTCTGCATAGCCGATAAAATAGGAACTCATCGTCCTTGGGTCCAACTTCCTTTCTTGTGGATTATAAACCCGAACTTCAGCAGGACAACCCCAAATGTGTATGTGATTCAAACTAGGTTTCCAACCTTTCCATAGCTCAAATGGTGTTTTAGAAACTGCCTTTGTTGGAATTCTATTTAATATATACGCGGCTGTCTTAAAGGCTTTACTCCACAAGGATAAAGGAAGATTGGAGTTGCTAAGCATACTCCTCACTATATCCAGCAAACTCCTATTTCTTCTTTCAACTACACCATTTTGATCTGGTGTGCCAGGTATGGTGTATTGTGCCACTTACAGTATATCTCCCGTAGAATTCTCCATCTCTATTTGATCTCACGATCTTAATTTGTTTTTCGCATTATTTCTCTACTTCATCTTTATAAACTTTAAAAGCGTCCAATGCCTCATATTTATTATGAAGCATATAGAGATACATATATCGTGAATAATCATCAATAAAGGTGATGAAGTATTTCTGACCACTTAAAGACATATCAGGATAACATATGTAAGTGTGAATTATTTTTAATATGTCAGAACTCCTCTTAGCACTTTTTTGAGACTTTTTGGTTTGCTTTCCCTTAATGCAATCCACACAGGTATCAAAATCAGTAAAGTTTAGAGGTTCAAGAACCCCATCACTTACTAATTTCTTTATTCTCTCAATGGAGATGTGTCCCAACCTTTGGTGCCACAACATGGAGATTTTTCATTCATATCATTACCATGCATAACCATAAATCAGATAGAATATTATCAGCTAAATAAATTTTAAATAAATCACCAATTAAAGTATTACGTTCAATAATATTAGAATTTTTAATAATGTCAACAAAACCATCGTAAAAATTTATACATAATCCTTATTTTACAAGCTTAGATAAAGAAATCAAATTTTTAAAAATCTGGAATATAACATTTTTTTCTAAATCTAAAATACAACCAGTACTTATTAATACAAGCTAAAATATTTCAACAGCTTCCACATGTGAACGCATCTGATTGCCCATATAGATGCTCAGTTCACTTTCTATCGGTTTCCTTTTCCTTATGAAATCCTGCATGGTATTTGAAATATGAATTTCAGCACCAGAATTAATTCACCAAGTGTCATGACATATTTCACCAAAATTAGATTCAAAACACACTGAAGGAATAAGATCACAAAGGTTAGTATCTTTCTTTTCAAGCCAAACTTTAAATTTTGGACACTTCTTCTTCATGTGTCATTTTTTTTACAAAAGAAATACTGTGCACCTTCTTTCTTCATAGGATGGGATGCAATACCTTTTTTTTTCTTATGAGCTTGTTTTTTTACCACTCCTATTTGTCACTAATAGTGCACTTTCACCAAGTTCCTGAATTAACCTTCCTTCCTCTTGTACACACATCACCAGTAATTTGTTAATGGATAATTTTTTCTTAAGTGTGTTATAATCTTAAATGATTCGTATTGGGCAGGAAAAGAATTCAGAATAAGATGCACCAGAAATGAGTCAAAGAGCTCAACCTCTAAAGCTTTCAGTTGTGCTGCAATGTCTCTCAACCTCATGATGTGTTCATGCACACCTCTTATGCTGGTAAGCCTCATGGATGACAATTGTGCCATTAGGGTGCTTGCAAGTGCCTTACTAGAAGACTCAAACTATTCATCAATAGCCTTCATGTAATCTATGACATTCCCACAATCAGAAATTGAACCTCGGATACTAGTTGAGATACGAGACTTATTGAACATCATACTTAAACGGTTGAATTTCTCCCACCATTTGTATAATACTACCTCGGCTCGAGAACTGGCATCAGTAGGTGCCGGAGGCTCTTCCCTACGAAGAGCATAGTCAAGGTCTGCACACCCTAAGTGAAAGAGAACCATATCTTTCCATTCTTTATAGTTGTCACCACTTAAGAAATGAACTTCAGATACAGTTTCAGATATCATTACTGCTACAAATAATAAATCATGCTAACATTACTCAACTTTAAATAGGCACATCAAAATCCATAACATATGATAATACATACCAATGCAAGTCATATCAAAATAAATATGAATCATAGTGTCATTAAAATCTGCCTGTGGGCAAAGACTTTAACACACATAATATTCACTATATTAACTAAAGTATTGAAACTAGAAAATAAAATACTACTTCTTAATACATGTAGGCTATTTAAGAAGTAAAAATATTTTCTATTTCAACCTAATTATATGTTAATAATATAATAAATTCCTGTAGGTAAGTTCATTATATAATTCACAAGAATTACAAATATATCATATTAATATTTATATGATTTCTTCAAATATAATTATTATCAAGGATGATGTGACTACCCCTTAATAAATCATATATTAATCACAATATGATATGCAGTGGAAGAATTTATATTGCATGCAAATGTAATTATTATTATTAAATAAATAAATCCAGTGACATAAATAATGACAAAAGCTAAAATGATCTAGTGGTCAAATATTTTGACAATATTTAAAAGATGCAAAAAACCATATATAAACATAGTAGGAAAAAGCCATTAAAAGTCGAGATCTATTACAATTGCAGAGTATGCCAAAAGCTCTGAGCACCACTGTTTAGGAAAAATTAGAACTCAAAGAGTTCCCCAATTAAGTGCTTGTGGTGTTGTTGTATCAAGTCAAGCTTGAGGACAAAACACTAAGAGTCACGGCTATGCTGAAAGTGCAAAGCACCAAAAGAAAAGAAAAAAAAAGCTATGTTCAAAGATCAATCAGAGCTTAAGCAGAAAGAAAATCCATAATATATCCGAGTTCTAGTTCTGAAGGATATCAACATCTCTGAGCTTCAAAGGATATGACAACCCCCTCAATGCATCCATGTACCACTCGTACCTAGCCTTGCTTAGACTGTAAGCAGCATTTATTAGATGTCGTTTTCCCTCGGCAAATTTGAAACGAGACATAATATTTGCTACCATGTGCCAGCCACAATAAGCATGAAACGCTCTAGGAGGTTGCCACCCACTACGTCAACTCTCAATGCACCCTTGATCGCTTGAGATCTATTTGAAATAATCAACATGACTTTCTGTGGAGTCACATGTCACCTCAGATTGATAAGGAAGAAAGATCAGGACTCAGTGATCTCAAACTCAATAATTACAAAGGCTACAGGAAGGATATTGCGGTTACCATCTTGTGCCACTGCAATAAGCAAAACACTACTATATTTGCCATGTAGATGTGTGTCATCGATAGAGACGAACGACTTGCAATACTTGAAAGCCTCCACACAGACAGGGAAGACCCAAAATACCTTATCAAACATGCTGCAATCATGCACCATAAGGTATCCATCATGGTATGGTATAGCCCTAATCTCTCATATCGTTTCAGGACAACAACTCTGCAGTGCTTGCAGCAACCTCAGTACCTTATTCTATGACTCCTCCCAATCACTGTATATCTAGGCAATTGCCTTTTGCTTCTCCATCCAGACCTTTCTGTATGAAAATTTGAAGTGATAGCTTTGCTTAGTTGCACCTTGTAGCATAGAGACGCTGACGGATGGCGAGGATTGTATCAACGGGAGGGTGACACGACAGATGAGTCTGTTGTCCAATTTTTGGTGGTCCTGAGACATGGTGGGTGCTAAACACATGTGCACTCTTCCAACCCTATGCACCTCCCTAAAGAAATAGAACAACCGTGGTTGAGATGTACAACAAGCATAACAATGATAAATGAGAATATAGAATACAGTTAAACTTGAACTTACCAATATCCGAGATTCTATCAGAGAGCAACACGGAGACACCAAGTATAGCCTACTTCATATTGCCAGAAATGCACATGATACTTTGATCGATCTGACTCTACGACTTAGTACTCAGCAATTCTGCGAATGCTGTAATTCTTTACAACCTATATTATTGCATATCTGCTTTTGAATATGTGCCCAACCCGAAATTCCACACTACCGTCTAAGTTGTAATCATCTTTACCCGTGTTGAAAAATGAATTTTTCTCTTATATCACGTCTAGGCTGGGTACAGATAACAAGGCCAAAATTGGGTGTGGGGCAGGCAGAAGATACCAACGTGATGCCTCGACCGAGATCTCTAGTACAAATTCCTCCTCATCATCATCTTCAGAAGAACCGCTCTCGTTACTATCTGCAACATACTCCTCGTCGAAGTCCTCACCATTAACGTCCATGTCTTCCACTCGACTAGCAACGTGTAGCGGTTTCGGTGTGAAAGGTGGGCCATCCTGCACAAAATTTGACTAGCCAGATCCACTGCCACCGACATCACCAACCTCTGCAGAAATTTCCATCACTTGTTCCGCCATGATTCTCCCATAGATGTCAAACATCAGGCACACATGCTCATCGCCATAGAGCAAAATAGACGAAACCAAAAAGCTCTATTTTCCATCGGTGCTATCAACCTATACCCCACTCTTCCAATCTCATTTCTCCCGCTACCACTGACGCTACTCTATATCAGACTCTTCAACTCCGACAAAAAACTTATTCACTGGATATGCAACAGAATGGGATTCTCATACTCAAATATTACCCCAATATCATTATTCCTCATATGGTAATTGGGATGCACACTTACAACCAGAGAACTAGTACTACTAGACATTTTGGTTTATTTTTCAAAAGAAAAAGGGTTTAGAACAAGAAGTGAAATGTCTGTAGAGAATACAAAGGGTTGCACATCCTTTTGTAGCTGCTGAAAATTTGTAGTAACATATCTCGTTTACATTGTAAACGTCATAAATATTCACGTATCTCATTTATAAAGTAAATGAAATAAGAGTACACGTATCTTATTTACACTATAAATAAAATATACGCGTATTCCATTCCGTATCTTATCCTGTTTACAGTATAAACGAGATAAAAGATAAGATGCATTTTAGTAAAAATGATAGTAATTACATATTTTGGTAAATAAAATATTTATTTTACTTATTTAAAAAAATCGATTTTGGATGTTTCTCATCATAATTTGAATTGACGTTCCTTCCAAAAAAAATTAAATTTTTTTTGGAATTTTAAAATGAATTTTTAAATAATTTTAGATATTTATTATTATTTTATTTTAAATATTTTTTATATTTTGGATTTTTTTTAGAATTTGAATATTTCTCATTATAATTTGAATTGATGTTCCTTCTAAAAAAAAATATTAAAAAAATTTTACTAGTTGCCTACATCCTTTATTAGTTACTTAGTGAGATTGTTTGAGTATATAACCAAATAAATCTCTAAAAAATTTTGCATTGTATATTTTTGTCTCAAAAATTTTATTACGTTAAAATTTCTAAATTTTATAAAAAATATATATAAGTTCATAATTTAGTCAAAATCGTTATTTTTATTTGAATAAATATATCCTTAAAAGTATAATAAAAAAATTATACATCTTATTTTTATAAAATTTAAAAATTTAAATATAATAAAAAATTTTAAAAATAAAAATATCTTATTCAAACTTTTTTAGACCTACTTAAATATATACGTACTCTACTAATTTTTTTGAATTATGATTATCGGTATAGATTATTTTAGAAGAAATTCTAAGGATAATATGTATGTAAAATGATAAAAATAGGTTAGACTATGCTCTTGTTATAAAAGGCTTGGCCTATGACCTATAACATGCTATATTTTTTAGCCTAAGGCTAATTTATTCAAAAACTTAGCTTGGTTTCAGGCCTATAAATCTATTATATCAATTTAAAATTCTGATGGAAAAAAATAAAAATAAATTAAAATTTAAAGTTTTAAACCTCTTATCTTTCATTTTTTAAAAGAAAAAATTACAAATTACAATATGATACTTTACTCACATTTAAAATAAGATTCACGAATCTTCCAAATCCCATAGTGTTAGAATATAATTAGGATTAATTAGTATTTTTTACCATATCTGAATATTTATTATAGGATATTACGTCTTTATTATTTCGATTCTCTTATCACCTATAAATATCCTTCTATATTGTATCATTCTAGACAACTTGAATAAACAACTTAAATACACTCAATAATATATCATCTTTTTTCCAGTTTAGTCTCTTGTTTCTAACATGGTATCAGAGCCTTGGTATCCTCATTGAAAAGGATACATAAGCTATCATCTTTTCGGTGAAAAATCACCCTACTTCTTTCTCAATCTCCTCCCACAATAAATAATCAATCTTCTAATTTAGCTCAGAATTCAATCAATCTCTATTATATCCATCCAACTAAAAATCCAACATCAGTCTTGGTTATTCCTGTTCTAACAGGAAACAATTATCATCCATAGAATAGTCACTATGGCCTATCTGCACCTTATTCTAACAGTTCCATCTTCGCCTTCTTCTGGCAGTTCCGTCTGCATTCAGCAGTCATGTCTGCATTTTGTTTCAGCAGATCAATCTGCATTTTGTTTTAGCAGTTCTATTTGCACTATTATTGCGCTCCACGCACCCTTTTTTTATCGCGCTCTACGCGCCCTTTGTTATTGCGCTTTACGTGCCCTCTTTTATTGTGATCTATGTGCCTTCTAAAGATCAATCTTATTGCGCTCTACCCGCTTATTTATTTTTTTTTTTGAAGATCGCTCCTCAAGCACATCATCTCTTTTTATATTTTTGCCGTCAGCAGCTATAGCTCCTCCGCACGCATCTCCCTTTGTGTCATCACGTTAAACGCATCTTCCTCAACATTTCATTATCAGATATGCAAATAAATTATTTAACAAAAGCTAAAATTTAATTCTCAAACTTCATCTCCAATATATATGGTAGATAAGTTTAATAACATCCACAGCTATGTTGTAAAGTGATGCAGCTTATTATGAAGAGATAATTGTAGTTTTAACAAGCATTGATTAACAATACGAGTAAGATGACTATCAATGGTAGTTTATTGATGAGATAGATAAGGAGAAGGGATCTTGTATGTGTATAAGGAGGATGAGACCATAAAATGAAAAAATAGAGGATAAGAAAATGAACTTATGGATTACTTACTTTATTTATATTATTAGTGTATTAAAACTTAAATGGAAAGTAAGTTTGAGACTGTAAACATGATATTTCACTAAGAAATATTATATGTAATTAGGTTTGATAGTAGTATCCGAATTTACAATTACTCATTCTATCTTATCCAATTATTGGGGGTAATAACCCAATTGGAAAAATGGTGCAAGTTTTTTTCGAGCAGCATGAGATCGAGTTTGGAATAAACTCGTCTCGGACACTATAAAAAAAAGGCTATATTATAGGAATTTGTTAACGGAGGTTTTAAAAAAATTCTGTAAATTTGAATTTGAAAACAAAACATTTTTTTTATTTTATTAATAAATTTATTAACGGGAGTTTTAATTTTAAATATTAGGGTTTTTAAAAACCCCCTTAAATTAAAAATAATTTGGCCACACAATCTTGCAGGCGCAAAAATCTCTTCTTCCCATGAAACCCAACTTTTCCTCCTCCCACCCTTTTTTACTTCCACTCTCCTAACATTGTAACTGCTTTGTTCTTTGAATTTCTTCATTGATTGCTGTTGTCCGTCATTCTGCCTCGTGTTAGTGTTGCTGCTGCTGTTAGCGGGCGCGTGTTGAAGCTGTTATTCCTGCGAAGCATTCGGGTTCAAGTTTGGGTTCCTCTTGCTGCTACTGTTCACGTCATTACTACTGTTGTTCGCCTTCAGAGTGAAAGTTGTGCCCTTATACAAAAGGTAACAATTTGGTAGCATATACAGATGGGAATTGTTAGGGTTCATATACTCAT
The DNA here is from genome assembly GCF_003086295.3 of Arachis hypogaea. Taxonomy (NCBI): domain Eukaryota; kingdom Viridiplantae; phylum Streptophyta; class Magnoliopsida; order Fabales; family Fabaceae; genus Arachis; species Arachis hypogaea. The sequence goes on from NC_092042.1 coordinate 25,429,703, forward strand.
ATTCGAATTGCATGTGTGATAAATAAAAGAGGGATTTGTTGCCATGGTTATACAGAGCTTTGTTTATTTAGGTTAATGTGTCCTCCATTTAAATGAGTTGCTGCTTGAGTCCCTCTTCAATGCTGATTTTTGATTCTGTACTGCTTCTGTGTTCTGTTTTTACTTTTTTTTAAACTTCATATTAAATCGATAGAAGAAAACCAGAAATAAAAAATTTGACTACAGAAGGAACAAAAAAATCATTAATAAACAAGAAAAGTGAATTCACAAAAAAAAAGAATTTGTAATGTGCGTCGGCTACAGTATCTTTGATGTACAGTATATGTTTGTTCTTAGAGCTTATAGTGCTTTCAATGTTCTTTAAATGTATTTGTTGCCAATACGGGGTACTTTTTTATTAGATCGGAGTACACATGTCCAGCACTTGTTGTATATGATACAAGTGATTTTCAGTAATAACTCATCACTTTCAGATGGAGATCACTGTGGGGATAAGGTTATCTTTGAAAAATTGAGAGATTTCATATCATATTTATGTTCTCATACAACTTAGTCACTTGCAAATGTTTATTAAATGCTATTTTACGCAGGAATTTTATATTACCAATTGCTTAAACTTTTCCCATGATTTAGTGGTTGCTAATATATCAGTACTTGTTTTGGATGAATCCTATATGAGACACAGCCTTTAAATACTTTTTTTTTTCTCTGTTCTTCACTTTCACAATGATCCCTCTCTCCATTTCTGCATTTTTTTAATCTTTTTCTCAATACAAACAAAGATATTGAGAAGATAAAAGTATAAAATAATTTAGTTAATTTAATTTGGTTATCTAGCTATAGCTGTTGTCATTTCTTGTTGAATGACTTATTGTGGTTGAACAATTTGGATCAGAGTTGGTTATTCCTTCTCATGTAAAACATAAAATATATTTACTACTTTTCTTATCTAACTCACTGTCTTCTCATCATTTCTCAATAATGGTAAATTTTTACTAAATATATATCTAGAATAATAACTTAATTGTGAAAAAGAAGAAGAATGACTCCCACAAAATGGTTTTTGCTAAATGCTTTATCTTTTTCTCTCAATTTTTGTTGATACGTATACTTGTTGCTCATATAACTTCTAGAAGTTTTCTTTCCAATTCAAATCTGTTGCACTATTCTTTTTTTTCCTGTCTGCAGCTGCCATTTTGCCAGTTGTTAAACCACACATTTTATTTTATTTTATTAGTGTCACCATGTTATGTTCTTTTGTGAGAAATCTTAGATTATATTTATTATTTTTTATTATTATTTTAGTTATTAATTTAATTTTTTTTAATAATTTAACAATATACTCCTACTTTTAAATATTAATCACTAATTAATAACAAAGAACAATAAATTTTGATGAATTTGTAATATTCTTTTTTTATTTCTCATATATCAAGATTATATAATCAATTTGACTCCGAAGTCCATGTTACCATGATAAAACGTTATCTATATCTATCTATTATTATACTACTAGCTAGGTTTCAAAAAGAAGACAATATCTTAAGATTCTTAATTAAATTCTTGGCTGAGTACTATATATGGTATATTAATAGTTTTGTGGCTGAGTACTATATATGGTATATTAATAGTTTTGATTCCTACTAGAGTACTTCTACTACATAGGCTTATTTAATAGTCTTTGACAAATTATATGTTGTGAAAAAATTAATATGTTGTGAAAATTATGTGCTCAGTTTTACAGTCTTTGACAAATTATATGTTGAATATATATATATATATATATATATATATATATATATATATATATATATATATATATATATATATATATATATAAAGTTACTTAAAATTGCTCATATGTCAATATTACTTATGATTCACCAGATAAGACAAGGAGTAATAAGTATTCCTAGATTACTTTGATTAAGCTTATTCCCCAAAATATATATATATATATATATATAATATATATATATATATATATATATATATATATATATATATATATATATATATATAAAGTTACTTAAAATTGCTCATATGTCAATATTACATATGATTCACCAGATAAGACAAGGAGTAATAAGTATTCCTAGATTACTTTGATTAAGCTTATTCCCTCAACATAGGAAACATTTTCTACTTGTTCTTACATATAATTAATTTTATATACAAAGAGTTTATTTTTAAATTTTTAATTTAGTTCAAAAATTAATTTAGTTTAAATTTTTAAAACTTACATAGAAAATATCTGTCACTAATTTAGTTTATTAATCTCATATTATTTCTCATAAATTATTTTCTATATGCAAATAAAGGCGCAGATGAAACTATTAAGACTAGAAGGCTAAAAATTAAAGAAATGGATAACTTAACTAGAGATGAGCAAGTTGTTGTAAACTTTGAAGATCAACAAGCTATTAGGGAAAGCCAAGGTTTAGTTGCTAGATATTTAGGGACATTAGCAGTTGATTGTAAGTTATTTCTAATCAATTTCTCAAAGTGGTCAAGACCTCTAGATATACCTCGATCTAGATTTGAAGAGTATTTTAGTAACTTGCTGAAGGTATGTATTATGAATATTTATTTTTATCAAATGCCTATTAAAGTTATACATTAATAATGACATCTTGTTATTTATGTATAATTCTTTTTGATAGCCAAAATTTCATTTCAAAATTTCTGAGGGCATTGCCAAGCGATATTGCAAATTGAGCCTTGCAAAAAAGTGGTCACAACATAGAATTAAGTTGTGGAATGAGTTCTATGATCCATGTATGAGTAGACAAGCAATCATTGATAATGTCCCAGTTGGCATCGACAGAGATCAATGGGCATCCTTCATTCAATATCGGTTTCTACCTTCTACAATGGAAACATGCTTTCTTTTTTAAAATTAATATTAATATGTGATCAATTCTTTAATCTTCAATTTTCTTTTTTAATAGGAGATGTGTAGGAGTGGTGCACGAAATTGTGATCACTACAACTCAAATAATCCCCGGTGATGAATCCAAAAACTTGATGTTCAATACCATGGCATAAACACAACTTCGCACAACTAACCAGCAAGTGTACTAGGTCGTCCAAGTAATAAACCTTACGCGAGTAAGGGTCGATCCCACAGAGATTGTTGGTATGAAGCAAGCTATGGTCACCTTGTAAATCTTAGTCAGGCAAACTCAAATGGTTATGGATGATGAATAAAATATAATGATAAAGATAGAGATACTTATGTAATTCGTTGGTGGGAATTTCAGATAAGCGCATGAAGATGCTTGGTCCCTTCCGTCTCTCTGCTTTCCTACTGTCTTCATCCAATCCTTCTTACTCCTTTCCATGGCAAGCTGTATGTAAGGGTTTCACCGTTGTCAGTGGCTACCTCCCATCCTCTCAGTGAAAATGTTCAACGCACCCTGTCACGACACGGCTATTCATCTGATCTGTCGGTTCTCAATCAGGTTGGAATAGAATCCAGTGATTCTTTTGCGTCTGTCACTAACGCCCAGCCTTCAGGAGTTTGAAGCTCGTCACAGTCATTCAATCATTGAATCCTACTCAGAATACCACAGACAAGGTTTAGACCTTCCAGATTCTCTTGAATGCCGCCATCAATTCTAGCTTATACCACGAAGATTCCGGTTAAGGGATCCAAGAGATAAGCATTCAAGCCTTGTTTGCTTGTAGAACGGGAGTGGTTGTCAGGCACGCGTTGATAAGTGAGAATGATGATGAGCGTCACATAATCATCACATTCATCATGTTCTTGGGTGCAAATGAATATCTTAGAACAAGAATAGGCTGAATTGAATAGAAGAACAGTAGTAATTGCATTAATACTCGAGGTACAGCAGAGCTCCACACCTTAATCTATGGTGTGTAGAAACTCCACCATTGAAAATACATAAGAACAAGGTCTAGGCATGGCCGTGAGGCCAGCCTCCCAATGATCTAAGATAGCATAAGAATGAAGATAGCTACCAAGATTTCCAAATACAATAGTAAAAGGTCCTACTTATAGAAAACTAGTAGCCTAAGGTTTACAGAGATGAGTAAATGAGTTAAAAATCCACTTCCGGGCCCACTTGGTGTGTGCTTGGGCTGAGCATTGAAGCATTTTCGTGTAGAGACTTCTCTTGGAGTTAAACGCCAGCTTTTGTGCCAGTTTGGGCGTTTAACTCCCATTCTTGTGCCAGTTCCGGCGTTTAACGCCGGGCATTCTTGAGCTGATTTGGAACGCCGATTTGGGCCATCAAATATTAGGCAAAGTATGGACTATTATACATTGCTGGAAAGCCCAGGATGTCTACTTTCCAACGCTGTTGAGAGCGTGCCAATTGGGTTTCTGTAGCTCCAGAAAATCCACTTCGAGTGCAGGGAGGTCAGAATCCAACAGCATCTGCAGTCCTTTTTAGTCTCTGAATCAGATTTTTGCTCAAGTCCCTCAATTTCAGCCAGAAAATACCTGAAATCACAGAAAAACACACAAACTCATAGTAAATTCCAGAAAAGTGAATTTTAACTAAAAACTAATAAAAATATACTAAAAACTAACTAGAACATACTAAAAACATATTAAAAACAATGCCAAAAAGCGTACAAATTATCCGCTCATCACAACACCAAACTTAAATTGTTGCTTGTCTCCAAGCAACTGAAAATCAAGTAAGATCAAAAGAAGAGAATATGCAATGAATTTCAAAAATATCTATGAAGATCAGTATTAATTAGATGAGCGGGGCTTTTAGCTTTTTGCCTCTGAACAGTTTTGGCATCTCACTCTATCCTTTGAAATTCAGAATGATTGGCTTCTTTAGGAACTCAGAATCCAGATAGTGTCATTGATTCTCCTAGTTAAGTATGATGATTTTTGAACACAGCTACTTATTGAGTCTTGGCCGTGGCCCAAAGCACTCTGTCTTCCAGTATTACCACCGGATACATTCATGCCACAGACACATAATTGGGTGAACCTTTTCAGATTGTGACTCAGCTTTGCTAGAGTCCCCAATTAGAGGTGTCCAGGGTTCTTAAGCACACTCTTTTTGCCTTGGATCACAACTTTATCTCTTCCTTTTTTTTCGTTTTCTTTTCTCCCTTTTTTTTCGTTTTTTTTTTTCTCTTTTTTTTGTATTCACTGCTTTTTCTTGCTTCAAGAATCATTTTTATGATTTTTCAGATCCTCAGTAACATTTCTCCTTTTTCATCATTCTTTCAAGAGCCAACATTCATGAACCACAAATTCAAAAGACATATGCACTGTTTAAGCATACATTCAGAAAACAAAAATATTGCCACCACATCAAAATAATTAAACTGTTATAAAATTCAAAATTCATGCAATTCTTCTCCTTTTCAATTAAGAACATTTTTCATTCAAGAGAGGTGATGGATTCATAGGACATTCATAACTTTAAGGCATAGACACTAAGACACTAATGATCATAAGACACAAACATAGATAAACATAAGCATGATTTTTTCGAAAAACAGAAAATAAAGAACAAGGAAATTAAAGAACGGGTCCACCTTAGTGATGGCGGCTTGTTCTTCCTCTTGAAGATCCTATGGAGTGCTTGAGCTCCTCAATGTCTCTTCCTTGTCTTTGTTGCTCCTCTCTCATGATTCTTTGATCTTCTCAAATTTCATGGAGGAGGATGGAATGTTCTTGGTGCTCCACCCTTAGTTGTCCCATGTTGGAACTCAATTCTCCTAGGGAGGTGTTCAGTTGCTCCCAATAGTTTTGTGGAGGAAAGTGCATCCCTTGAGGAATCTCAGGGATCTCATGATGAGTGGGATCTCTTGTGTGCTCCATCCTCTTCTTAGCGATGGGCTTGTCCTCATCAATGGGGATGTCTCCCTCTATGTCAACTCCAACTGAATAACAGAGGTGACAAATGAGATGAGGAAAGGCTAACCTTGCCAAGGCAGAGGACTTGTCCGCCACCTTATAAAGTTCTTGGGCTATAACCTCATGAACTTCTATTTCTTCTCCAATCATGATGCTATAAATCATGATAGCCCGGTCTATGGTAACTTCGGACCGGTTGCTAGTGGGAATGATTGAGCGTTGGATAAACTCCAACCATCCCCTAGCCACAGACTTGAGGTCATGCCTTCTCAATTGAATCGGCTTTCCTCTTGAATCTCTCTTCCATTGGGCGCCCTCTTCACAAATGACTGTGAGGACTTGGTCCAACCTTTGATCAAAGTTGATCCTTCTAGTGTAAGGGTGTTTATCTCCTTGCATCATGGGCAAGTTGAATGCCAACCTTACATTTTCCGGACTAAAATCCAAGTATTTCCCCCGAACCATAGTAAGCCAATTCTTTGGATCCGGGTTCACACTTTGATCATGGTTCTTGGTGATCCATGCATTGGCATAGAACTCTTGAACCATTAAGATTCCGACTAGTTGAATGGGGTTGGTAAGAACTTCCCAACCTCTTCTTCGAATCTCATGTCGGATCTCCGGATATTCACTCTTTTTGAGTTTGAAAGGGACTTTGGGGATCACTTTCTTCAAGGCCACAACTTCATAGAAGTGGTCTTGATGCACCCTTGAGATGAATCTCTCCATCTCCCATGACTCGGAGGTGGAAGTTTTTGCCTTCCCTTTCCTCTTTCTAGAGGTTTCTCCGGCCTTGGATGCCATAAATGGTTATGGAAAAATAAAAAGCAATGCTTTTACCACACCAAACTTAAAAGGTTTGCTCGTCCTCGAGCAAAAGAAGAAAGAAGAGAGTAGAAGAAGAAGAAATGAAGGAGATAGAGATGGCTTTGTGGTTCGGCCAAAGGGGGAGAAGTAGTGTTTAGGTTGTGTGAAAATGAAGGAGTGAAGATGGGTTTATATAGGGGTGGGGAGAGGGGTAGGGTTCGTCATATATGGGTGGGTTTGGGAGGGAAAGTGGTTTGAATTTGAATGGTGAGGTAGGTGGGGTTTTATGAAGGATGGATATGAGTGGTGAAGAGAAAGATGGGATTTGATAGGTGAGGGGTTTTGGGGAAGAGGTGTTGAGGTGATTGGTAAATGGGTGAAGAAGAGAGAGAGTGGTGGGGTAGGTGGGGATCCTGTGGGGTCCACAGATCCTGAGGTGTCAAGAAAAAGTCATCCCTGCACCAAGTGGCGAGTAAAATTGCTCCCTGTGCCAATTCTGGCGTTAAACGCCGGGCTGGTGCCCATTTCTGGCGTTTAACGCCAAGTTCTTGCCCTTTTCTGGCGTTTAACGCCAGTTTGGTGCCCCTTTCTGGCGTTAAACGCCCAGAATGGTGCCAGACTGGGCGTTAAACGCCCATTTGCTAGCTTCACTGGCGTTTAAACGCCAGCAAAGTCTCCTCCAGGGTGTGCTGTTTTTCTTTCTGTTTTTCATTCTGTTTTTGCTTTTCCAATTGATTTTGTGACTTCTCATGATCATCAACCTACAGAAAACATAAAATAACAAAGGGAAATAGATAAAATATAACATTGGTTGCCTCCCAACAAGCGCTTCTTTAATGTCAGTAGCTTTACAGTGGGCTCTCATGGAGCCTTACAGATGCTCAAAGCAATGTTGGAACCTCCCAACACCAAACTTAGAGTTTGAATGTGGGGGTTCAACACCAAACTTAGAGTTTGGTTGTGGCCTCCCAACACCAAACTTAGAGTTTGACTGTGGGGGCTCTGTTTGACTCTGTTTTGAGAGAAGCTCTTCATGCTTCCTCTCCATGGTGACAGATGGATATCCTTGAGCCTTAAACACAAAGGATTCTTGGTGCGCGAAATTGTGAACAATACTTTTCACAACTCTCATAATCCCCGGTCATGAACCCCAAAAACTTGGTGTTCAATACCATGGCATTACACAACTTCGCACAACTAACCAGCAAGTGCACTGGGTCGTCCAAGTAATAAACCTTACGCGAGTAAGGGTCGATCCCACGGAGATTGTTAGTATGAAGCAAGCTATAGTCATCTTGTAAATCTTAGTCAGGCAAACTCAAATGTATATGGTGATGAACGCATAAAACATAAAGGTAAAGATAGAGATACTTATGTAATTCATTGGTAGGAACTTCAGATAAGCGCATGAAGATGCCTTCCCTTCCATCTCTCTGCTTTCCTACTGTCTTCATCCAATCCTTCTTACTCCTTTCCATGGCAAGCTTAAGCAAGGGTTTCACCGTTGTCAGTGGCTACCTCCCATCCTCTCAGTGAAAATGTTTCTATGCTCTGTCACAGCATGGCTAATCATCTGTCGGTTCTCGATCAGGCCGGAATAGAATCCAGCGATTCTTTTGCGTCTGTCACTAACGCCCCGCCTGCTAGGAGTTTGAAGCACGTCACAGTCATTCAATCATTGAATCCTACTCAGAATACCACAGACAAGGTTAGACCTTCCGGATTCTCTTGAATGCCGCCATCAGTTCTAGCCTATACCACGAAGACTCTGATCTCACGGAATGGTTGGCTCGGTTGTCAGGCGAGCACTCGGTTGTCAGGCGATCAACCATGCATCGTGCAATCAGGAATCCAAGAGATATTCACCCAATCGAAGGTAGAACGGAGGTGGTTGTCAGTCACACGTTCATAGGTGAGAATGATGATGAGTGTCACGGATCATCACATTCATCAAGTTGAAGAACAAGGGATATCTTAGAACAAGAACAAGCGGAATTGAATAGAAGAACAATAGTAATTGCATTAATACTCGAGGTACAGCAGAGCTCCACACCTTAATCTATGGTGTGTAGAAACTCCACCGTTGAAAATACATAAGAACAAGGTCTAGGCATGGCCGTGAGGCCAGCCCCCCCCAATGATCAAAAGATCTAAAGATAAAAAGGTTCCAAAGATCCAAAGATTCCCCAAAATACAATAGTAAAAGGTCCTACTTATAGAAAACTAGTAGCCTAAGGTTTACAGAAATGAGTAAATGACATAAAAATCCACTTCCGGGCCCACTTGGTGTGTGCTTGGGCTGAGCAATGAAGCATTTTCGTGTAGAGACTCCTCTTGGAGTTAAACGCCAGCTTTAGTGCCAGTTTGGGCGTTTAACTCCCATTTGGGTGCCAGTTCCGGCGTTTAACGCTGGAATTCCTGAGGGTGACTTTGAACGCCGGTTTGGGCCATCAAATCTTGGGCAAAGTATGAACTATCATATATTGCCGGAAAGCCCAGGATGTCTACTTTCCAACGCCGTTGAGAGCGCGCCAATTGGGCTTCTGTAGCTCCAGAAAATCCACTTCGAGTGCAGGGAGGTCAGAATCCAACAGCATCTGCAGTCCTTTTTGGTCTCTGAATCAGATTTTTGCTCAGGTCCCTCAATTTCAGCCAGAAAATACCTGAAATCACAGAAAAATACACAAACTCATAGTAAAGTCCAGAAAAGTGAATTTTAACTAAAAACTAATAAAAATATACTAAAAACTAACTAGATCATACTAAAAACATACTAAAAACAATGCCAAAAAGCGTACAAATTATCCACTCATCACAACACCAAACTTAAATTGTTGCTTGTCCTCAAGCAACTGAAAATCAAATAAGATAAAAAGAAGAGAATATGCAATGAATTCCAAAAACATCTATGAAGATCAGTATTAATTAGATGAGCGGGGCTTTTAGCTTTTTGCCTCTGAATAGTTTTGGCATCTCACTCTATCCTTTGAAATTCAGAATGATTGGCTTCTTTAGGAACTTAGAGTCCAGATAGTGTTATTGATTCTCCTAGTAAAGTATGATGATTCTTGAACAAAGCTACTTATTGAGTCTTGGCTGTGGCCCAAAGCACTCTGTCTTCCAGTATTACCACCGGATACATACATGCCACAAACACATAATTGGGTGAACCTTTTCAGATTGTGACTCAGCTTTGCTAAAGTCCCCAATTAGAGGTGTCCAGGGTTCTTAAGCACACTCTTTTTGCCTTGGATCACAACTTTATTATATTTTTTTCGTTTTTCTTTTTCTCTCTTTTTTTTTTGAATAGAAATGCTTTTTCTTGCTTCAAGAATCATTTTAATGGTTTTTCAGATCCTCAGTAACATGTCTCCTTTTTCATCATTCTTTCAAGAGTCAACATTCATGAACCACAAATTCAAGATACATATGCACTGTTTAAGCATACATTCAGAGAACAAAAATATTGCCACCACATCAAAATAATTAAACTGTTATAAAATTCAAAATTCATGCAATTCTTCTCTTTTTCAATTAAGCACATTTTTATTTAAGAGAGGTGATGGATTCATAGGACATTCATAACTTTAAGGCATAGACACTAAGACACTAATGATCACAAGACACAAACATGGATAAACATAAGCACAAAAAATTCGAAAAACAGAAGAATAAAGATCAAGGAAATCAAAGAACGGGTCCACCTTAGTGATGGCGGCTCTTTCTTCCTCTTGAAGGTCCTATGGAGTGCTTGAGCTCCTCAATATCTCTTCCTTGTCTTTGTTGCTCCTCCCTCATGATTCTTTGATCTTCTCTAATTTCATGGAGGATGATGGAGTGTTCTTGATGCTCCATCCTTAGTTGTCCCATGTTGGAACTCAACTCTCCTAGGGAGGTGTTTAGTTGCTCCCAATAGTTTTGTGGAGGAAAGTGCATCCCTTGAGGAATCTCAGGGATCTCATGATGAGTGGGGTCTCTTGTGTGCTCCATCCTCTTCTTAGTGATGGGTTTGTCCTCATCAATGGGGATGTCTCCCTCTATGTCAACTCCAACTGAATAACAGAGGTGACAGATGAGATGAGGAAAGGCTAACCTTGCCAAGGTAGAGGACTTGTCCGCCACCTTATAGAGTTCTTGGGCTATAATCTCATGAACCTCTATTTCTTCTCCAATCATGATGCTATGGATCATGATAGCCAGGTCTATGGTAACTTCGGACCGGTTGCTAGTGGGAATGATTGAGCGTTGGATAAACTCCAACCATCCCCTAGCCACGGGCTTGAGGTCATGCCTTCTCAATTGAACCGGCTTCCCTCTTGAATCTCTCTTCCATTGGGCGCCCTCTTCACATATGACTGTGAGGACTTGGTCCAACCTTTGATCAAAGTTGACCCTTCTAGTGTAAGGATGTTCATCTCCTTGCATCATGGGCAAATTGAAAGCCAACCTTACACTTTCCGGACTAAAATCCAAGTATTTCCCCCGAACCATAGTAAGATAATTCTTTGGATCCGGGTTCATACTTTGATCATGGTTCTTGGTGATCCATGCATTGGAATAGAACTCTTGAACCATCAAGATTCCGACTTGTTGAATGGGGTTGGTAAGAACTTCCCAACCTCTTCTTCGGATCTCATGTCGGATCTCCGGATATTCACCCTTTTTGAGTGAAAAAGGGACCTCGAGGATCACCTTCTTCAAGGCCACAACTTCATAGAAGTGGTCTTGATGCACCCTTGAGATGAATCTCTCCATCTCCCATGACTCGGAGGTGGAAGCTTTTGCCTTCCCTTTCCTCTTTCTAGAGGTTTCTCCGGCCTTGGATGCCATAAATGGTTATGGAAAAACAAAAAGCAATGCTTTTACCACACCAAACTTAAAATGTTTGCTCGTCCTCGAGCAAAAGAAGAAAGAAGAGAGTAGAAGAAGTAGAAATGAGGGAGAGGGAGATGGCTTTGTGTTCGGCCATTTGAGGGTGGGTTTGGGTGGAAAAGTGGTTTGAATTTGAATGGTGGGGTAGGTGGGGTTTTATGAAGGATGGATGTGAGTGGTGAAGAGAAAGATGGGATTTGATAGGTGAAGGGTTTTTGGGGAAGAGGTGGTGAGGTGATTGGTGAATGGGTGAAGAAGAGAGAGAGAGTGTGGTAGGGTAGGTGGGGATCCTGTGGGGTCCACAGATCCTGAGGTGTCAAGGAAAAGTCATCCCTGCACCAAATGGCAAGCAAAATTGCGTTTTAGCCATTTCTGGCGTTAAACGCCGGGCTGGTGCCCATTTCTGGCGTTTAACGCCAGCTTCTTGCCCTTTTATGGCGTTTAACGCCAGTCTGGTGCCCCTTTCTGGCGTTAAACGCCCAGAATGGTGCCAGACTAGGCGTTAAATGCCCAACAGCTAGCCTCACTGGCGTTTGAACGCCAGTAGGTGCGTCCTCCAGGGTGTGCTGTTTTTCTTCCTATTTTTCATTATGTTTTTGCTTTTTTCATTGATTTTGTGACTTCTCATGATCATCAACCTACAAAAGACATAAAATAACAAAAGAAAATAGTTAATTATAAAAAATTGGGTTGCCTCCCAACAAGCGCTTCTTTAATGTCAGTAGCTTGACAGAGGACTCTCATGGAGTCTCACAGATGCTCAGAGCCATGTTGGAACCTCCCAACACCAAACTTAGAGTTTGAATGTGGGGGTTCAACACCAAACATAGAGTTTGGTTGTGGCCTCCCAACACCAAACTTAGAGTTTGACTGTGGGGGCTCTGTTTGGCTCTGCTTTGAGAGAAGCTCTTCATGCTTCCTCTCCATGATGACAGAGGGATATCCTTGAGCCTTAAACACCAAGGATTCTTCATTCACTTGAATGATCAACTCTCCTCTATCAACATCAATCACAGCCTTTGCTGTGGCTAGGAAGGGTCTGCCAAGGATGATGGATTCATCCATGCACTTCCCAGTCTCTAGGACTATGAAATCAGTAGGGATGTAGTGGTCTTCAACTTTAACCAGAACATCCTCTACAAGTCCATAGGCTTGTTTTCTTGAATTGTCTGCCATCTCTAGTGAGATTTTTGCAGCTTGCACCTCAAAGATCCCTAGCTTCTCCATTACAGAGAGAGGCATGAGGTTCACACTTGACCCTAAGTCACACAAGGCCTTCTTGAAGGTCATGGTGCCTATGGTACAAGGTATTGAAAACTTGCCAGGGTCTTGTCTCTTTTGAGGTAATTTCTGCCTAGAAAAGTCATCCAGTTCTTTGGTGAGCAAAGGGGGTTCATCCTCCCAAGTCTCATTTCCAAATAACTTGTCATTTAGCTTCATGATTGCTCCAAGGTATTTAGCAACTTGCTCTTCAGTGACATACTCATCCTCTTCAGAGGAAGAATACTCATCAGAGCTCATGAATGGCAGAAGTAAGTCCAATGGAATCTCTATGGTCTCATTTTGAGCCTCAGATTCCCATGGTTCCTCATTGGGGAACTCATTGGAGACCAGTGGACATCCAGTGAGGTCTTCCTCAGTGGCGTTCACTGCCTCTTCTTCCTCCCAAAATTCGGCCATGTTGATGGCCTTGCACTCTCCTTTTGGATTTTCTTCTGTATTGCTTGGGAGAGTACTAGGAGGGAGTTCAGTGATTTTCTTGCTCAGCTGACCCACTTGTCCTTCCAAATTTCTAATGGAGGACCTTGTTTCAGTCATGAAACTTTGACTGGTTTTGATTAGATCAGAGACCATGGTTGCTAAGTCAGAAGTATTCTGCTTAGAATTCTCTGTCTGTTGCTGAGAAGATGATGGAAAAGGCTTGCTATTGCTAAACCTGTTTCTTCCACCATTATTGTTATTGAAACCTTGCTGAGGTCTCTGTTGATCCTTCCATGAAAGATTTGGATGATTCCTCCATGAAGGATTATAGGTGTTTCCATAGGGTTCTCCCATGTAATTCACCACTTCCATTGAAGGGTTCTCAGAATCATAAGCTTCTTCCTCAGATGAAGCTTCCTTAGTACTGCTTGGTGCATTTTGCATTCCAGACAGACTTTGAGAAATCATATTGACTTGTTGAGTCAATATTTTGTTCTGAGCTAATATGGCGTTCAGAGTGTCAATCTCAAGAACTCCTTTCTTCTGACTAGTCCCATTGTTCACAGGATTTCTTTCAGAAGTGTACATGAATTGGTTATTTGCAACCATTTCAATCAGTTCTTGAGCTTCAGTAGGCGTCTTCTTCAGATGAAGAGATCCTCCAGCAGAGCTATCCAAAGACATCTTGGATAGTTCAGAGAGACCATCATAGAAAATACCTATGATGCTCCATTCAGAAAGCATGTCAGTGGGACACTTTCTGATTAATTGTTTGTATCTTTCCCAAGCTTCATAGAGGGATTCTCCTTCCTTCTGTCTGAAGGTTTGGACTTCCACTCTAAGCTTACTCAATTTTTGAGGTGGAAAGAACTTTGCCAAGAAGGCATTGACTAGCTTTTCCCAAGAGTCCAGGCTTTCTTTAGGTTGAGAGTCCAACCATTTTCTAGCTCTGTCTCTTACAGCAAAAGGGAATAGCATAAGTCTGTAGACCTCAGGGTCAACCCCATTAGTCTTGACAGTGTCACAGATTTGCAAGAATTCAGCTAAAAACTGATGAGGATCTTCCAGTGAAAGTCCATGGAACTTGCAATACTGTTGCATTAGAGAAACTAATTGAGGCTTAAGCTCAAAGTTGTTTGCTCCAATGGCAGGGACAGAGATGCTTCTCCCATAGAAGTCGGGAGTAGGTGCAGTAAAGTCACCCAGCACCTTCCTTGCATTGTTGGCATTGTTGTTTTCGGCTGCCATGTGTTCTTCTTCTTTGAAGAATTCGGTCAGGTCCTCTAAAGAGAGTTGTGCTTTGGCTTCTCTTAGCTTTCTCTTCAAGGTCCTTTCAGGTTCAGGATCAGGCTCAACAAGAATGCTTTTGTCTTTGCTCCTGCTCATAAGAAAGAGAAGGGAACAAGAAAATGTGGAATCCTCTATGTCACAGTATAGAGATTCCTTTAGGTGTCAGAGAAAAAGAAGAGTAGAAGACAGAAGTAGAAAATTCGAACTTATCAAAGAAGATGGGGTTCGAATTTTGCATTAAGGAATAGTGTTAGTCCATAAATAGAAGGATGTGAGAAGAAGGGAAGTAATTTTTGAAAACTAAGTAAAAGATTTTGAAAACATTTTTGAAAAACACTAATTGATTTTCGAAAATGAAAGTGGAAAAGAAATCAAGTGATTTTTGAAAAAGATTTTGAAATCAGAAATCAAAGAGATTTGATTGAAAACTATTTTGAAAAAGATGTGGTTAAGAAGATATGATTGGTTTTTAAAAAGATGAGATTGAGAAGATATGATTTGAAAAACATTTTAAAGAGATTTGATTTTGAAAATTAAAAACTTGGCTAACAAGAAAAGATATGATTCAAACATTAAACCTTTCTCAACAGAAAAGGCAACATTCTTGAAATGTTGAATCAAATCATTAATTGATAGCAAGTATCTTTAAAAATGGAAAGAAATTGATTTTGAAAAAGATTTGATTGAAAAATTGATTTGAAAAAGATTTGATTTTGAAAAGATTTTAAAAACTTAAAAAAGATTTGATTTGAAAACAAAATCTTCCCCCTTTAGCCATCCTGGCGTTAAACGCCCAGAATGGTGCACATTCTGGCGTTTAATGCCCAAAATGCTACCCTTTTGGGCGTTAAACGCCCAACCAGGTACCCTGACTGGCGTTTAAACGCCAGTCTGTCCTTCTTCACTGGGCGTTTTGAACGCCCAGCTTTTTCTGTGCAATTCCTCTGCTGAATGTTCTGAATCTTTAATTCTCTGTATTATTGACTTGAAAAGACACAAATTAAAATTTTTTTGGATTTTTAATAATAAGGAAAAATCAAAATGCAACAAGAATCAAATAACAATGCATGCAAGACACCAAACCTAGCAGTTTGTATACTACTGACACTAATGAGAATGCATATGAGACACACAAAACACTCAAGTCAAGAGAATTTAAAGATTAGAGTAAGAAATCATCAAGAACATCTTGAAGATCACTAAGACACATGAATGAATGCATGCAATTGACACCAAACTTAACATGAGACACTAGACTCAACAAGAAATATTTTTGGATTTTATGATTTTGTAATTTTTTTTGTGGTTTTTCGAAAATTAAGTGGAAAAGAAAATAAAGATATCAAAATTCTTAATGAGAATTCCAGGAATCATGCAATGTTAGTCTAAAGCTTTAGTCTAAAGAAATTAGACATGGCTAGCCAAGCTTCAGCAGAACATTGCATTCAAGAGCTAAATTGATGAAGATCAATCAGCTTTGGTGATGATAAGAACATCACCTTGAAACACTAGAATTCATTCTTAAGAACTCTGAAAAAAGAAAAAAATACCTAATCTAAGCAACAAGATGAACCGTCAGTTGTCCAAACTCAACAATCCCCGGCAACGGCGCCAAAAACTTGGTGCGTGAAATTGTGAACAATACTTTTCACAACTCTCATAATCCCCGGTCATGAACCCCAAAAACTTGGTGTTCAATACCATGGCATTACACAACTTCGCACAACTAACCAGCAAGTGCACTGGGTCGTCCAAGTAATAAACCTTACGCGAGTAAGGGTCGATCCCAGGGAGATTGTTAGTATGAAGCAAGCTATAGTCATCTTGTAAATCTTAGTCAGGCAAACTCAAATGTATATGGTGATGAACGCATAAAACATAAAGGTAAAGATAGAGATACTTATGTAATTCATTGGTAGGAACTTCAGATAAGCGCATGAAGATGCCTTCCCTTCCGTCTCTCTGCTTTCCTACTGTCTTCATCCAATCCTTCTTACTCCTTTCCATGGCAAGCTTAAGCAAGGGTTTCACCGTTGTCAGTGGCTACCTCCCATCCTCTCAGTGAAAATGTTCCTATGCTCTGTCACAACATGGCTAATCATCTGTCGGTTCTCGGTCAGGCCGGAATAGAATCCAACGATTCTTTTGCGTCTGTCACTAACGCCCCGCCTGCTAGGAGTTTGAAGCACGTCACAGTCATTCAATCATTGAATCCTACTCAGAATACCACAGACAAGGTTAGACCTTCTGGATTCTCTTGAATGCCGCCATCAGTTCTAGCCTATACCACGAAGACTCTGATCTCACGGAATGGTTGGCTCGGTTGTCAGGCGAGCACTCGGTTGTCAGGCGATCAACCATGCATCGTGCAATCAGGAATCCAAGAGATATTCACCCAATCGAAGGTAGAACGGAGGTGGTTGTCAGTCACACGTTCATAGGTGAGAATGATGATGAGTGTCACGGATCATCACATTCATCAAGTTGAAGAACAAGTGATATCTTAGAACAAGAACAAGCGGAATTGAATAGAAGAACAATAGTAATTGCATTAATACTCGAGGTACAGCAGAGCTCCACACCTTAATCTATGGTGTGTAGAAACTCCACCGTTGAAAATACATAAGAACAAGGTCTAGGCATGGCCGTGAGGCCAGCCCCCCCCCCCCCCCCAATGATCAAAAGATCTAAAGATAAAAAGGTTCCAAAGATCCAAAGATTCCCCAAAATACAATAGTAAAAGGTCCTACTTATAGAAAACTAGTAGCCTAAGGTTTACAGAAATGAGTAAATGACATAAAAATCCACTTCCGGGCCCACTTGGTGTGTGCTTGGGCTGAGCAATGAAGCATTTTCGTGTAGAGACTCCTCTTGGAGTTAAACGCCAGCTTTAGTGCCAGTTTGGGCGTTTAACTCCCATTTGGGTGCCAGTTCCGGCGTTTAACGCTGGAATTCCTGAGGGTGACTTTGAACGCCGGTTTGGGCCATCAAATCTTGGGCAAAGTATGGACTATCATATATTTCTGGAAAGCCCAGGATGTCTACTTTCCAACGCCGTTGAGAGCGCGCCAATTGGGCTTCTGTAGCTCCAGAAAATCCACTTCGAGTGCAGGGAGGTCAGAATCTAACAGCATCTGCAGTCATTTTTGGTCTCTGAATCAGATTTTTGCTCAGGTCCCTCAATTTCAGCCAGAAAATACCTGAAATCACAGAAAAACACACAAACTCATAGTAAAGTCCAGAAAAGTGAATTTTAACTAAAAACTAATAAAAATATACTAAAAACTAACTAGATCATACTAAAAACATACTAAAAACAATGCCAAAAAGCGTACAAATTATCCGCTCATCAATTCTTCATTCACTTGAATGATCAAATCTCCTCTATCAACATCAATCACAGCCTTTGCTGTGGCTAGGAAGGGTCTGCCAAGGATGATGGATTCATCCATGCACTTCCCAGTCTCTAGGACTATGAAATCAGCAGGGATGTAATGGTCTTCAATCATTACCAGAACATCCTCTACAAGTCCATAAGCTTGTTTTCTTGAATTATCTGCCATCTCTAGTGAGATTTTTGCAGCTTGCATCTCAAAGATCCCTAGCTTCTCCATTACAGAGAGAGGCATGAGGTTTACACTTGACCCTAGGTCACACAAGGCCTTCTTGAAGGTCATGGTGCCTATGGTACAAGGTATTGAAAACTTCCCAGGATCCTGTCTTTTTTGAGGTAGTTTCTGCCTGGACAAGTCATCCAATTCTTTGGTGAGCAAAGGGGGTTCATCCTCCCAAGTCTCATTACCAAATACCTTGTCATTTAGCTTCATGATTGCTCCAAGGTATTTAGCAACTTGCTCTTCAGTGACATACTCATCCTCTTCAGAGGAAGAATACTCATCAGAGCTCATGAATGGCAGAAGTAAATCGAATGGAATCTTTATGGTCTCAGTGTGAGCCTCAGATTCCCATGGTTCCTCATTAGGGAACTCATTGGAGGCCAGTGGACGTCCATTGAGGTCTTCCTCAGTGGCGT
The DNA here is from genome assembly GCF_003086295.3 of Arachis hypogaea. NCBI lineage: Eukaryota > Viridiplantae > Streptophyta > Magnoliopsida > Fabales > Fabaceae > Arachis > Arachis hypogaea. Next base: position 25,448,260 of record NC_092042.1, read on the forward strand.
TCACTGCCTCTCCCTCCTCTCCAAATTCGGCCATGTTGATGGCCTTGCACTCTCCTTTTGGATTTTCTTCTGTATTGCTTGGAAGAGTACTAGGAGGGAGTTCAGTAATTTTCTTGCTCAGCTGACCCACTTGTGCCTCCAAATTTTTAATGGAGGACCTTGTTTCAGTCATAAAACTTTGAGTGGTTTTGATTAGATCAGAGACCATGGTTGCTAAGTCAGAGTGGTTCTGCTTAGAATTCTCTGTCTGTTGCTAAGAAGATGATGGAAAAGGCTTGCCATTGCTAAACCTGTTTCTTCCACCATTATTGTTGTTGAAACCTTGTTGAGGTCTCTGTTGATCTTGCCATGAGAGATTTGGATGATTTCTCCATGAAGAATTATAGGTGTTTCCATAGGGTTCTCCCATGTAATTCACCTCTTCCATTGAAGGGTTCTCAGGATCATAAGCTTCTTCTTCAGATGAAGCTTCCTTAGTACTGCTTGGTGCATTTTGCATTCCAGACAGACTTTGAGAAATCAAATTGACTTGCTGAGTCAATATTTTGTTCTGAGCCAATATGGCATTCAGAGTGTCAATCTCAAGAACTCATTTCTTCTGATTCGTCCCATTGTTCACAGGATTCCTTTCAGAAGTGTACATGAATTGATTATTTGCAACCATTTCAATTAGTTCTTGAGCTTCTGTAGGCGTCTTCTTCAGATGAAGAGATCCTCCAGCAGAGCTATCCAAAGACATCTTGGACAGTTCAGACAGACCATCATAGAAAATACATATGATGCTCCATTCAGAAAGCATATCAGAGGGACACTTTCTGATCAATTGTTTGTATCTTTCCCAAGCTTCATAGAGGGATTCTCCTTCCTTCTGTTTGAAGGTTTGGACTTCCACTCTAAGCTTACTCAATTTTTGAGGTGGAAAGAACTTTGCCAAGAAGGCATTGACTAGCTTTTCCCAAGAGTTCAGGCTTTCTTTAGGTTGTGAGTCCAACCATATTCTAGCTCTGTCTCTTACAGCAAAAGGGAATAGCATAAGTCTGTAGACCTCAGGGTCAACCCCATTAGTCTTGACAGTGTCACAGATTTGCAAGAATTCAGCTAAAAACTGATGAGGATCTTCCAATGGAAGTCCATGGAACTTGCAATTCTGTTGCATTAGAGAAACTAATTGAGGCTTAAGCTCAAAGTTGTTTGCTCCAATGGCAGGAATAGAGATGCTTCTCCCATAGAAGTCGGGAGTAGGTGCAGTAAAGTCACCCAGCACCTTCCTTGCATTGTTGGCATTGTTGTTGTTTTCAGCTGCCATGGGTTCTTCTTCTTTAAAGATTTCTGTTAGGTCCTCTACAGAGAATTGTGCCTTAGCTTCTCTTAGCTTTCGCTTCAAGGTCCTTTCAGGTTCAGGGTCAGCCTCAACAAGAATGCTTTTGTCTTTGCTCCTGCTCATATGAAAGAGAAGAGAACAAGAAAATATGGAATCCTCTATGTCACAGTATAGAGATTCCTTGAGGTGTCAGAGGAAAAGAAAAATAGAAGGAAGAAGTAGAGAATTCGAACTTATCAAGAAAGATGGAGTTCGAATTGTGCATTAAGGAATAGTGTTAGTCCATAAATAGAAGGATGTGAAAAGAGGTGAAGAAATTTTTGAAAATTAATCAAAAACATTTTAAAAACATTTTGCAAAACTGATTGATAATTTTCGAAAACAAAAAGTGGGAAAGAAATCAAGTGATTTTTGAAAAAGGTTTGAAATTAGAAATCAAAAAGACTTGATTGAAAACTATTTTGAAAAAGATGTGGTTAAGAAGATATGATTGGTTTTAAAAAGATGTGATTGAGAAGATATGATTTGAAAAACATTTTAAAAAGATTTGATTTTAAAAATTAATAACTTGGCTAACAAGAAAAGATATGATTCAAACATTAAACCTTTCTCAACAGAAAAGGCAACACACTTAAAATGTTGAATCAAATCATTAATTGATAGCAAGTATCTTTGAAAATGGAAAGAAATTGATTTTGAAAAAGATTTGATTGAAAAGATTTGATTTGAAAAAGATTTGATTTTGAAAATCATTGAAAACTTGAAAAAAATTTGATTTGAAAATAGAATCTTCCCTCTTGTGCCATCCTGGCATTAAACGCCCAGAATGGTGCACATTCTGGCGTTTAACGCCCAAACTACTACCCTTTTGGGCGTTAAACGCCCAGCCAGGCACCCTGGCTGGCGTTTAAACGCCAGTTTGCCTTTCTTCACTGGGCGTTTTGAACGCCCAGCTTTTTCTGTGTAATTCCTCTGCTGAATATTCTGAACCTTCAATCCTCTGTATTATTGACTTGAAAAGACACAAATTAAAAATATTTTTGGATTTTTAATAATTATGAATAGTCAAAATGCAACTAAAATCAAATAACAATGCATGCAAGACACCAAACTTAGCAGTTTGTATACTACTGACACTAACAAAATGAGAATGCACATGAGAAATAACAAAACACTCAAGTCAAGAGAATTCAAAGATCAGAGCAATGAAATCATCAAGAACATCTTGAAGATTAATGAAGACACATGAATGAATGCAAGAAGAACAAAAACATGCAATTGACACCAAACTTAAAATGAAACACTAGACTCAAACAAGAAATATTTTTGGATTTTTTTGATTTTGTAATTTTTTTTTGAATTTTTTGAAAATTAAGTCGAAAAGAAAATAAAGATATCAAAATTCTTAATGAGAATTCCAGGAATCATTGCAATGCTAGTCTAAGACTCCGGTCCAGGAATTAGACATGGCTTCATAGCCAGCCAAGCTTTCAAAGAAAGCTCCGGTCCAAAACACTAGACATGGCCAATGGCCAGCCAAGCCTTAGCAGATCATTGCTCCAACAGCAAGATTGATAGAAATCAACAAGCTCTTGTGATGATAAGTTGAAACCTCGGTCCAATAAAATTAGACATGGCTTCACAGCCAGCCAGACTTCAACAGATCATCATGAAACTCTAGAATTCATTCTTAAGAATTCTGAAAAATACCTAATCTAAGCAACAAGATGAACCGTCAGTTGTCCATACTCGAACAATCCCCGGCAACGGCGCCAAAAACTTGGTGCACGAAATTGTGATCACTACAACTCAAATAATCCCCGGTGATGAATCCAAAAACTTGGTGTTCAATACCATGGCATAAACACAACTTCGCACAACTAACCAACAAGTGTACTGGGTCGTCCAAGTAATAAACCTTACGCGAGTAAGGGTCGATCCCACAGAGATTGTTGGTATGAAGCAAGCTATGGTCACCTTGTAAATCTTAGTCAAGCAAACTCAAATGGTTATGGATGATGAATAAAACATAAAGATAAAGATAGAGATACTTATGTAATTCATTGGTGGGAATTTCAAATAAGCGCATGAAGATGCTTGGTCCCTTCCGTCTCTCTGCTTTCCTACTGTCTTCATCCAATCCTTCTTACTCCTTTCCATGGCAAGCTGTATGTAAGGGTTTCACCGTTGTCAGTGGCTACCTCCCATCCTCTCAGTGAAAATGTTCAACGCACCCTGTCACGGCACGGCTATTCATCTGTCGGTTCTCAATCAGGTTGGAATAGAATCCAGTGATTCTTTTGCGTCTGTCACTAACGCCCAGCCTTCAGGAGTTTGAAGCTCGTCACAGTCATTCAATCATTGAATCCTACTCAGAATACCACAGACAAGGTTTAGACCTTCCGGATTCTCTTGAATGCCGCCATCAATTCTAGCTTATACCACGAAGATTCCGGTTAAGGGATCCAAGAGATAAACATTCAAGCCTTGTTTGCTTGTAGAACGGGAGTGGTTGTCAGGCACGCGTTCATAAGTGAGAATGATGATGAGCGTCACATAATCATCACATTCATCATGTTCTTGGGTGCAAATGAATATCTTAGAACAAGAATAGGCTGAATTGAATAGAAGAACGGTAGTAATTGCATTAATACTCGAGGTACAGCAGAGCTCCACACCTTAATCTATGGTGTGTAGAAACTCCACCGTTGAAAATACATAAGAAGAAAGTCTAGGCATGGCCGTGAGGCCAGCCTCCCAATGATCTAAGATAGCATAAGAATGAAGATATCTACCAAGATTTCCAAATACAATAGTAAAAGGTCCTACTTATAGAAAACTAGTAGCCTAAGATTTACAGAGATGAGTAAATGAGTTAAAAATCCACTTCCGGGCCCACTTGGTGTGTGCTTGGGCTGAGCATTGAAGCATTTTCGTGTAGAGACTTCTCTTGGAGTTAAACGGCAGCTTTTGTGCCAGTTTGGGCGTTTAACTCCCATTCTTGTGCCAGTTCCGGCGTTTAACGTCGGGCATTCTTGAGCTGATTTGGAACGCCGGTTTGGGCCATCAAATCTTGGGCAAAGTATGGACTATTATACATTGCTGGAAAGCCCATGATGTCTACTTTCCAACGCTGTTGAGAGCGCGCCAATTGGGCTTCTGTAGCTCTAGAAAATCCACTTCGAGTGCAGGGAGGTCAGAATCCAACAGCATCTGCAGTCCTTTTTAGTCTCTGAATCAGATTTTTGCTCAAGTCCCTCAATTTCAGCCAGAAAATACCTGAAATCACAGAAAAACACACAAACTCATAGTAAAGTCCAGAAAAGTGAATTTTAACTAAAAACTAATAAAAAATATACTAAAAACTAACTAGAACATACTAAAAACATACTAAAAACAATGCCAACAAGCGTACAAATTATCCGCTCATCAAGGAGAAACAAAGAAGTTCGGAAGAAGCAAACAATTCCCCATACTGGTGGCTCAAAACCCATCTCAAGGAAAAGACATGAAATAGTATGAACTATAATTCATTTTTTTTTTGTTTTTACTAAATTATGTTATGTTTCTTAACTTTTTTTTTATATTTTTTTACATAGTTTTTACAAACTGGGCGAAAAATTAGCCGTGGAGAAATGTATATAGAAACTCATAAGAAGAAAGATGGGTCCTTTGTGACTGATAAAGCAAGCAATATAGCGGTAAGTTGAATTTATTAGTCTAATTTAGTAAAAAATGTAACTTTAGAATCCGACAAGTTTGAATGGTATTTAATTATATTTTTGTTGTTTAAATTTCAATTGTAGGAACAAATTGAACTACTTATGACTCAAAATGAGAAAGATAAATCTGGACCATCCACAAATGATGCTATTGGCAAAGTGTTTGGGGAGGAGCATTCTGGTAGGGTGCGATGTTTGGGAATGGGAGCTACACCTACTAATACCTTTAGAGGTGCCAATCATCCTGGCCAGTTTGCTAATTCTTCAACTTCAATGTCTTCTACCAATTACTCCCAAGCTGATTTTAATCGTTTAGAGTCTAAATTTGATGGGACATTGACTGCACTAAAGGCTTATTTCCTTTCTAAAGAAGGAAGAATTCCTGCTGAACTTACTAGTATATTTGACCACGGAGCTCAGGTAAATTGCCTTCTCTTATGGCATTTATGTTGCACTAATCATGTTGAAAATTATGATGAATCATAACTGTTACATTAATCTAATGTTCTAGCATTGTTAGTCTCGTATATTCTAACCTCACACTTCTACTCTTTTTAATTTGTTGTTCAAATTTTTGACATTTGAAAAGGTTAATGCTTTTTTACACTTTGATTTTTTTTTCTTTTAAATTGTTGTTATAGTTCTATAAATGTTGGTAATTTTTAGGTTGACAATTTTGTTTTAATTTATTTTAGGCTAATGATGTTGAGAATGAAACTATTACACCAGCAACAGGAAGAACATCATCATCAGGTGGAAGCAATGAAAATTGTGAAGACATTGTTTAGTGTTATTTGAAAGACTGATTAGTTGTGAATTCTTTTTCTTTTTTTAGGATATTATGTTAGATTTTATTTACTAAACAAACTTATTCAAATAGTGAACTTATTAGTGGTAGTTGTGAATTTATTGAATTTTAACATTTTTAATTTTTAGGAATTGATATATGAAGACAATGTTAATTAAGATATTATGCATTTTATTATAATATAAAAATGTTATTATTCATTACAATGAGTTATGAATTACATTTATATTTTATATGAATTTATTAGTATTAAAATTTTCCATATTTATTAATATCTTATAAAATAAAAAACTATATATATTCATAATAAAAATATTATGGTAGTTTTATTTGTGTAGTGATTTTTAAATTGAGATAGTTTATAATTCCCACAAATATGAAAAATAGATTTTAGTCTTTTAATTTTGTACCCGCCGCAAAATAGGGTAACTGGATGCCTTCGAAAACCGACGCAATATACTGAAAACCCCTACAATTTGCGGAGGGCAAAAAACCCCCACAATTTGAGTTTGACATAGTGTCGGTTTTTTAAAAACCCCCGTAACGAAACTGCAGGACACCTAACTCTGTCAGTTTTTAAAATCGTCGTTACACAACTTGCGGGGGTTAAAAACCCCCGCAAAACCCAAAAAAAACCCCGCAAATTAGCGCCTTTTTGTAGTGGGAGTATATATTATGTAATAATAATATAATATAAATTATATAAAAATTAATAAATTTTATATTTTTATTTTAATTTAGGCATAAATATATAAATTTTAAAGTATTATTTAATTATTATAGAGACAAATAAAGATGGAATAGATATCAAAAAAATAGGTTAGGATACAATAGTTTAGAATTTATGAATAGAGGTAGGTTAAGACAAAAATTTGATCCTATCTGTTCCATTGCTACGTCTATATATAACTTTTGTATATGAAACTGTGAAAATGATATTGAATAATTATTTTAAACGCATTGAAATTTCTTTCTACTTTTACATATGATTTAAAATTTTTTCCAGTTTTTATTTGTGATTTTTATCCAATTTTAGAGTTTTTTTACGTTAAATATGGTTATATAAGTTACTATTTGCATAATAGCTTTCGTATAATATTTGTTCCGTTTCAAGTGAGCCGAGGTGTATGATCTCTGAGGGGTCGCTCGGGTCCTTGGTTGAGCTATACGTCGTTCAGGGACAGTGTAGTCCTCTGAAACACGGCGGCAGGAGCACCTGCACAAAGCACTCCGACGCTCAAGTAAGTGTGTGAGTTATGAGAGAATAAAAAGTAATAAATTAGAGTGAGTTAAGTGACCTGTCCTTTCATGGGTTATTCGACTTAGATTTATAGGCGGGTGGTGTGTTGGTTTTGGTCTGCTTTTCCAATATGCTTGGTGAAGGCCGTTATTAATATCTTTGACTTGCGCAGAATCAGGATTGAGTTTGGGTAGTGGAGTCCGTCGTGGATAACGGTTAGGAGATTATGTTGTCTTTGCAATCAGTGACGTCTGCCGTTTGTTTGTTTCTGAGTTTTAAGGTTGGTTTACAATTAAGTTCTTGTTTCCAAGTATAATGGGGTACACGTCATAACCCCCAAGCTCGTCTGGCGTTTTGTAAAAAATGGTAGGCGAGGTTTGATGAAATCGAAGTTGACTTTCTTCACACATGGGTGTTTTAATTAGGCTTTCTTTGTTTGTTGAAGGAATCTAAAAATATTTTTGAAAGACTTTCTCTTTATTTTGTCTTTGCAAAACGTGCCGCTTTCAATGCGCTGCTTAGCCATTTGGGTTTTCCATATTTTTAGTGGGTATGAGTTAAGTTATCCACTAAGTTAGTGGGCTCTGCAATAATAGTTTTTCCTTGTTTTGGAACTTACACTTTACTATTTCACCTTCTTACAGTTTTAACTTCCATTATGTCTTCGAAAGGTTAGTGTTTCTGCCCCTATTTTTCACAGTTACTGTTGTTGTTTATTCATGGCGGAAGAGAGAGGAAAAGAGAAATTGAAAGCGGTTGAGGTTAAGGAAGATGATCCCTACCATTAGGTTCATGATGATGTGAGGACTCGTTCCTCTTCATTTACTAGTGTCGAGTCCATGGCTGATTTGAGAGGTTTGGATTTTGTGAGGGCTGGCTCTAGTGTCGCCGTTGAATTCCTTCCTTGTTCCAGTAGTGATAGGGTGTGTGAGAGGAGAGGTGATTAGGGGTATTTCTACATGTACACTCCCTGTATCACTGAACTTAGTGTGAGGTTTCCCTTTTCCTCTTTCGAATGTGACGTTCTTACTCAACCTAACTGTGTGCCCTCGCAGATACACCCAAATTCTTGGGCGTTTCTTCGTGCCTTTCAATGTCTGATGGATTTCCTTTCGTTTCCCTGCTCGTTGTCATTGTTCCTTTCACTGTTTCAGGTGAAAGGGATTCAGAAGAGTTTGTGGGTTTGTCTTAGCAGTTTCCCTGGTCGTTCCCTCTTTCTTCTTTATAAATCTTCTTTTAAAAACTTCAAGTCTCTTTTTATTAAAGTTCAATCGGTTGAGGCTGAGTATCCATTTTATTTAGATGATGAGCTTTTCGAAAGGTTTCCCGTTTTTTGGTGTTCTGAGCCGAGCCAAATCCTTGAGGCTAATGAGTGGAGTGAAGAGGAGGATTCATTCTTAGATTTTCTTGTTGAAAGTTTTGCTGACAGGGAGTGTTTATCGATTCCTGAACTTTTGCCGTTGTATGATTCTGGTGATAGCAAGGGCTTGAAAGTGTATATAGATAATGTTTTGTTTAGTTATTGTTTGTGTTGATGTTGTTATATCTTCTAATGGTTTGTTCTGCAGGTGGCCGAGTTCCCCTCTTGGATCCTTCTCAGTTCCAATCCTTTTTGAAAAAGAAAAAGGATAAAGACGCCGGTGGTTCGGGAGCTCGGAAAGATGGTGGCGAGAAGGCTGCTCAGCCGACATCTTCATATAAGAAGAGGAGGGATGATACTGACAGGTCTCTAGAGGTTATATCAGAGGGCGATCAAGAGGTTGTTGGTGGTGGTAGGCTTGCCTTTGATCGACAAAAAAAGCTGGATGGGTTTATTCCAGGGACTAGCTCTCATTCATTGTGAAGTGATCAGTTTAATTTTGCCAAGCTTTCTGATAAGGCATCCCAGTATCCTGGGGACATGCTGATGACTCGTCGGGTTGGTATGGAGGCTTTGGGGAAGTTTGTTCAAGTTGTTTTTATCTTCTTTTTAGCTCTTTTATTTTTTCTTTTTGGTTCTTTGCCCTTATGTGGTGTATTTTTTGTAGATTGTTACTTCTCGTCTAATGTGTGTTGGCCGAACTACAGAGCTTATAGGTGCTGAGCAGCAAGGGGCTATGAATAAGGTCTCTGACCTGGAGAAGTCATACAAGGCAAGGATTGCTGAACTGGAGAAGTCATCGAAGGAAAAAGATGATGCAGTGGTTAGTGCTGTAGCAAGGGCAAAGGAATCCGAGGAGGAGGTCGATCATTTGAAGGATCGAGTTTGGTTGCTGCAAGCTGATATCAAAGAGAGTGATGTTTCTAAGGGGAAGTTAACTGCGAGGGTTCATGAGTTGGAGGAGGTGGGAATGGAGATGTTCTCCTCTAGCTTTGATTGTGCTGTTGGCCAGATCTCCTTATTGGCCCCTGATTTTGATTGTGATCGTTTGGACATGACTAAGATTGTGATTGATGGGAAATTGGTTGTGGATGGTTCTGTTGAAGAGCACGATGAGAATGCTCCTTCTTCTTGATTTGTTTGCTTTGTTTGTTTTGGATATTCTTATGTATTGATAACCATTTACTTTTGTTTGACCAAGGTTTGGTCAGTTTGACTGTGTTTATGTTCGTTTTGTTGTTGCTTTGGATTCGGATAATGTTTGTTTTGGCCAAGTTTGGGCCAACTTGATGATAATATATCTTGTGATTTGGTAACGTACGCTTTACGGTGTTTGCATTTTGTTATTAGAATTCGGATTTGTTTGAAAGAACCAATCACATTTGTTTGAATATATTGGGCATTCGGCCTCATTAAAACCCTCCTTAGGCAAAACCCTTCTTGTTGGAAAAAAAGCTCTAAGGGAAAAAAAGAGTACCTTCATCCGCGGATTTGTACAAGTTATGATTTATACAATTTCAATGAAGAAATATTCGAATTCCCTGAAACCGGATTTCCTTGTAGTGTTTGGAGTTGATAAGCCCCCATTCCGAGCACTTTTGCTACTCAGAATGGTCCTTCCCAGTTTGCGGCGAGCTTGTCGTGCGAGGTAGGTCGTCTTGCTTCCTCTGTTTGTCTGAGGACTAGGTCGTCCTTCATGAATGTTCTCGGGACGACCTTCCTATTGTGTTTTCTCTCTGCCAGTTGCTGTTTAGCTCTTTGTTTTATTGCCGCGATGTCCTTATCTTCCTCCGTAAGGTCAAGCTCGGCCTGTCTTATGTTTATATTATTTTCTTCATCATATAGCTCGGTTCGCAGCGTAGGTAGGCCGACCTCAACGGGGATTAACGCTTCTGATCCATAGACTAATTTAAAGGGTGTTTCGCCCGTGGTGGTCTGTATTGTTGTGTTGTAGCCCCATAATATTTCTGGGATTAGCTCCACCCATTCCCCTTTAGCATTATTGAGCTTTTTTCTTTAATGCCTGCAATATAACTCGGTTAGCAGCTTCGGCCTGTCCATTGGTTTGTGGGTGTTCGACCGAGCTAAAATGATGCTGTATATTAAAATTTTTAAGAAATGATGTGAGCTTATTGTCTGTAAATTGTCTACCATTGTCTGATATTATTTCCTTTGGGATTCCAAATCGGCATATGATGTTTTCCCATATTAAAGATCGTACCTTTTCTGTCGTTATCTGTGCTAGTGGTTGTGCTTCTATCCATTTTGAGAAATAGTCTATTGATACCAAAAGAAATTTTACCTGGCCTAGTGCTATTGGAAACGGGTCGAGGATATCGAGCCTCCATCTGTGGAAGGGCCAGCTTACCTCCAGGCTGTGCAGTACTTCGGCTGGCTTTGTGGATGTGGCGGCATGTTTCTGACAGTTGTCACATGTTTTGACCTTTGTTATGCAATCCCTTTTCATGGTCGGCCAATAGTATCCTGTGCAGACGATCTTCACAACGAGAGCTTGTCCTCCAATGTGGTTTCCACATACGCCCTCATGAACTTCGTCCATTACCAATTTTGCTCCATCTTTATTTAGGCATTTTAGTAATGATTGTGAGACACCGCGCTTATACAGTTCCCCAGCTATGTTTGTGTAGAGACTTGCCTTTCGTCTAAAGTGTTGTAGGTTAGGTTCATCTCTAGGTATGATACCTGCATTGATGTACTCAAGGAAAGGTGTTCTCAAATCGTGGAGGTGGTTAATGCTTATAGATAATAGTTCAATGCTAGGTTTTTTAAGTGTGAGTTGTGATAATATCGATGTTTGTGTGTCTGCCCTTGTGGCAGTGAGTTTAGATAATATGTCTACCCTAACGTTTTTCTCTCTATGCACATGTAATATGGTGAACGAATTGAATTTTGAACTGAGATCCTTTTCTATGAGCTAATATCGCTCCAGCAAGGGATCTTTTACCTGAAATTCTCCTCAGATTTGTTGAACCACCAAGAGGGAATCACAATATGCTGTCAGGTTATGTACTTGGAGGTCGAGGGCGAGCTTGAGTCCTGCTATGAGCGCCTCGTACTCGGCCTGATTGTTGCTTGCCAAGAAGTGGAATTCGAGGGATTGCTCGGCTATCACCTTGTCTCCTTCTTTCAGGATTATCCCTGCCCTACTTCTTTCTCGGCTCAATGCTCCATCAACATGTAATTCCCAGGCCCTGTTGTAGTGGTGCTCGTCCGGCATTAGCTCGGAAATGAAGTCTGCGAGGATTTGTGCTTTCAAGGCCGGCCTTGACTGGAATTGAATATTGAACTCAGAGAGCTTGACAAACCATTTGGTCAGTCGTCCGGCCAGTTCTAGTTTTGTCAGTATTTGCCTTAATGGTTGGTTCGTCCTTACGATTATTGGGTGGCTTTAAAAGTAGTGCCTGAGTCTTCTGGCTGTTGTCACCAGTGTTAAGGCTAGTTGTTCTATTCTCAGATACCTCTGTTCTGCTAGTTGCATGACTCTGCTGACGAAATATACTGGCTTTTGTATTTTTCCTGTTTCAACAATGAGAGCCGAGCTTATAGAATAATTGGAAGTAGATAAATATAAGTATAAAGGTTTACCGACTTCTGGTCTTTGTAGTACTGGTGGTGATGATAAAATGGCTTTGAGCTCGGCGAATGCCGTCTCGCATTCTGTTGTCCATTCGAATTTTTTATTTTTTGTTATTGTCTGGAAGAAGTGATATAATCGGTTTGATACCGCTGGCAAGAATCGTGATAGTGCGGCTATTCTCCCTACTAACTGTTGGACTTCTTTCATTGTCTTAGGGCTCGCCATGTTAAGAATCGCATCACATTTATCGGGGTTTGCTTCGATTCCTCGCAAGGTCAGCATGAACCCGAGGAGCTTGCCTCCTTGTACCTCAAAAGCGCATTTCTTGGGGTTATGTCTCATGTTGTATGCTCGGACTTGTTCGAATACTTCTCTAAGGTCTTCACAATGAGATCGTCCTGGTGTGGTCTTGGCAACCATATCGTCGACATAGATTTCCATATTCTGACCTATCTGATTGCGGAAGACCTTGTCCATTAGACGTTGGTATGTTGCACCTGCATTCGTTAGACCAAATGGCATTACTTTGTAACAAAAATTTCCATGTTCGGTTATGAAAGCTGTTTTGCTTTAGTCTTCTGGATGCATGAGGATCTGGTTGTAACCAGAGTATGCATCCATGAAGCTTAAGCTTTCGAAACCTGATGCATTATCTACAAGCTTGTCAATGCATGGTAAAGGATAGGCATCCTTTGGGCATGCCTTGTTCAGGTCCGTAAAGTCGACACACATGTGCCATTTACCTGAATTCTTCCTTACCATTACCACGTTTGATAGCCATGTGGTGAAGCGGATCTCTTTGATGAAGTTGGCACTGAGGAGTTTTTTGGTTTCCTCGAGAGCCGCCTTTGATTTTTCTGCTCTGAGGTTCCTCTTCTTTTGAGCGATAGGTCGGATTGTTCGGTCAATGGCGAGCTTGTGACAAATGACATCTGGGTCGATGCCTGGCATATCTGCCAGGGTCTAGGCGAACAGATCGGCGTTGGTTTGTAATAACTTTATGAGTTCCGACCTTTCTTGTCCTTGGAGTGCCTGGCCGATGTATGTGACTTGGTCCGGTGTTGATGTCAGCGGAACCTTTTGGAGCTCATCTGCTAGTTGGGACCTATCTTGGGTGTCTCCTCGGGGGTCAAACTCGGCTAGGGACAAAACCTCTTTTGTGATGTGTATTGCTTTGACTTCATGTTCATAATTATGTCCTGTGTCCGACCTCTTTAGGCTCGCGTTGTAGCATCGCCGAGCTTGTTGGCGGTCTGAGTGGAGTGTCGCTATCTTGTCGTCCTGTACCTGAAATTTAACATATAGATGAAAAGTGGATACCACTGCCCTGAACGTGTTCAGAGCAGGTCTTCTGAGAATAATATTGTATGGACTGGGGCAGTCAACTATTAGATATTGTATATCAATGGTTTTTGACAATGAGTCGTCTCCCATTGTTGTCTTTAGCCATATGTAGCTCTTGATCGGGACCCTTTCTCCAGAGAATCCTACTAGTTCTCCAGATGAGGGTTGCATGAGTTTTTCAGATAATTTTATTTTTAGAAAAGTAGAGTAAAAGAGGATGTCCGCACTACTACATGGGTCCAATAGGACTTTTCTTACCAATAGCTCGCCTGTTTGGATGGAGATTACCACTGGATCGTCAGAATGTGGAGCGGTCGAGCATATGTTTGCCTGGTTGAAAGTGATTTCTAGGTTGGGCATATCTTTGTTGCTTTGTGGTGCTGTTCCTTCAATTGCCAGCATTGCGCGGTAGCTCCGCTTTCTTGCCGATGTTGTTTTGCCTCTCCCGGCGAATCCTCCGGATATGCAGTTTATAATCCCTTTTGGTGGGGTGTTGTTTGACCATTTATTGTCTTCCTTGCTTCCCGAGGATTGTTGGCGTTCTTCTTTGTCCCTACCACTCTCTTTGTGTTTTCTTCCTTCAATATATTTATCTAGGAGGCCTTGCCGAGCTAATCTTTCTAAGAGATCTTTAGCTATCACGCACTCGTCGGTTATGTACCCGTACTTCTGGTGGAACGCACAGTGCTTGCTTTTGTCAACAAATCGCTGATCTTGATAGCTCCCAGCTCTTGCTGGTGGTTTTATGATTTTAGCGTTGAGTATTTCTTTGATTATCTTTTCCCTCTTTGTGTTGAATCTGGTGTAGTTGTCGAATTTCGGGGTGAGCTTGAATGGCTTTCCGGCTTCTTTGTTGTTCGCCGACCTTGGCGTTCTGACTTCCTCCCTCCTGGGTTTTCTTTCTATTCTGTCGGCTTCACGGAGCTCTTCAATCTCCATCTGTCCGGCTGCTCTTTTCCAGAATTCTTTTAACGTCTTCGGCTTAGTGACCGCTATTGTCTCTCTGAACTTTCTGGGTCGGAGGCCGGCTTTGAGGGCATGTAAGTGGACAATAGGCTTCAGGTCTGGTATCTCCATTGTTGCTTCTGTAAATCTGGTCATATAATCTTTCAAACTTTCTTGTGGACCTTGGCGGATGGTGCTGAGGTAATATGATCCGTATACGTAAATATGTGCTGCCGCAAAGTAATCGATGAAGGACCTTGTTAGCTCTTCAAAGGAAGAGATTGACCCTACAGGTAATTTTGAAAACCAAAATAAAGCAGCTCCATCAAGGTAAGTAGGGAAAGCTCTGCAAAGCACAGGTTCATTATTAGGGCCATTAAAAAACATCATGGACTGAAGTTTCTTAATATGAGCCAGGGGTCACCAATCCCCTTATATGGCTCGAGCGAGGAAGGCAGTGTAAAATGTTTTGGCATCTGGTAATTCGTGATTTCTTCGGAAAATGGGTTGTCTAAGGTCAGCCTCTCCTTTGGTGGGTTGACACTCAATAGGTCTGTGTTGCCTTGGGCTGGGCCTTTGGAATTACCCTCTTCGCGTTTACTGGCGCTGTTCTGGGTTGACAGTTCGGCAAGTCTTTTGACTTCTGCTTGTAGCTCGGCCATCTGGGTCATAAGTTCGGCCTGAGTGAGTTAATAAACTCCGTTATCTTTGCTTTTCCGAGTTTTAAAGTTGGTTTACAATTAATTTCTTGTTTCCGAGTATAATGGGGTGCACATCAATATTATTACACGTACATATGCAATACTATTTACTTTTACATACTCGTATTGTTCAAATTTATGTAGTTGGTAATGCACTTCTATATGTATATACAGTACTGTCCATCGTACTGTACTATATCAAAATTTACTTTATTTAATCTTCATTTGTCCTAACAATTAATAAATATTAAATAAAATAAATTATAATTATTTTTAATTAATTTTTTTTATTATCAAATATGTGTATGTACCTAGCTACTCCTTTGGCGTGTATCATAGGTTATCAATATTTCAAATTGTATATACCACAATAACAAAAGAATTTTTCTTTATTTATTATTGCACAAAGTCCCAACAGTTTTGTATGATTTAGACAAATCTTACATTATAGTGTTGATTGATATTAGATCATTATCATAAATCACATGTTTGTAAATAAGAGAATAAATTAATCATTTTTCTCCTCTCAAGCTGTTACGAGGGGTGAGACTTTAGTTGTTCTCAACTTTGACAATAGCATCAACAGGCTCAGAAGATACTTCTTCTACTTTCTTCTCTTCTGTTGGTTCTTCTTTTTTCTCACCCTCAGCTTCCCCTTCTTCCTTCTTCTCCTACACCAAACCCCATCAACCAAACATATTAGAATTAGAATTAAATAACAAAAGCAAAGGCAAACTTAATTTAAAAAGAAAAACAATAGGAATGAATGCTTGGCTTCTTTGAAAGAAAAATTCTGAAAAAAAAAAACAACGATAACTTTGTATATTATTAGATTCAACAAATTCATTGCATTAACAAGATTTTGTCTTTTCTAAAATATAAAAAAACTTGTCTTTTCAGTATTAGCACATAAAAAAAAACCTCTCTTTTAATTTCAAGTAACATGGTGTCATGGTTTAAACGTCATTATAGAAAAATATTATACATCATTGATCATATTGTTTCTTTATTTCTTCTTTTCAAGGTTAAATGTTATAGAAATTAAACAAGTATTTTTATATTATTATTATTATTATTATTATTATTATTATTATTATTATTATTATTATTATAGGGGACCGGAGAGAGATATTTCATTATTTAAAAATGTGAAAATTATAACCAAACAAATATATTTTCAAATTTACCACACGCAGGCTTTAGGAAAAAATGTAACTAAATTTATATGAAAAAATTGCATAATATATATTGTTAGAGATTGAGTGTTTTGAATTATCCTCTTAATTCTAAATAAAAAATATTGAATTTTTGTTCTAGTTTCCAAAAATTAAATATACATTTGAGTTCTTATAACTAGAACCATACATGACAAATGGAACTCCTAATTAATACTCATATATATTGTATTTTTATTTTTAATAAACCATACACTTAGAGAAATCAAATCAAATATTCCCTCTAAGCAACCTTATATATATACTAAAAGAGATTTTAGTATATAATAATGACAAACATGGAATAGTATTAGTTAAAGATAGTAAGTAATTTATTCTGATCGATCTCTTGCTAAAAGTTGTGTGTCTACGTTTCAAGAATATCAAAATATTATTTTATGAATATATTAAATGTATATTTTAGAAAAAAAAAAGTATTGAATCAAAACAACTCCCCTTTTTATATAATAAATAACACTCATGCCTTTATGAGATAGAAACATGCAAAGAAAATAAATGAATAACCTCGGAGCTAGCAGTAACCTCAGCCTCAGGTTCAACCTCGGCTTCAATTTTCTTTGGTTCAGGAGCCTCAACTGGGAGCTCCTCTTCAAGGGTCTTGGGTGTGCTTGCACAGCCTCCCATTATTGCAGATTGCTAAAAATGAAAATAGGAGGTTGTGTTTATGTTTTGAAGAAAGAAGAGGAGAAGAAATATTATTGCAAAAAATTGCTGAGGGTGAAGAGAATTATTGCAGAATAATGGACTTATATAGAGTATTATAGAAGCATTATTAGGGTAAAAAATGTAGGAGCATATTTCGGATTGCTAGAAGAATTATTAGCCTAAAAAAGAGGGTATTTCTATATATGTTATGTACCGATTTGTGTTTGGGGTGATCATTAATTCATCATTGTTATTGGTACGGTCGAGAGAGAGAATTGACCACTTTCACCCAATTTCTTTTTGGAGGAGGCTCCCATATAAAGACGCCTCCTATATATTAATGAATTAGTTATTTTTAAATTTTTTAATAAATTAGAATAAAATTAATTTTTTTATAATAATAATAATAATAATAAATTCAATTATTATCAAATTCGATAGATTAATTTATATAACCTATTAGATCATAAATTTTTTTGATTTTTTAAAAATAAAAATTAGAAATACATTTATTTTTTTATCAAAAAATTTAAATACGATTCGTTTTAAATTGTATAAATTAGTCAAATCAAATAAAGTTTAATAATTATAATACAGACAATTAAATTTATTATTGTTATTATAATAAATTAATTTTATTTTAATTTATTAAAAATAAATTATTAATTAATTTAATAAAAATATCTAATAATATCATGATACATATAAATATCTTTAAAATAAAAGACATTTGTAATCCCTTTATCCAAATAGTCCCCTTTCTTTTTTCTTTAGTATAAGTAGATCCTTGTACCTTATAAATTTGTAAGTTGCATACGTAATTGGATTTTTATGGTTGGAAAAAGTTTTTAATTAGGTTCTTGTAATAACCCAAAAGTTTAACCGAAATAAAATATTATTTCAGGTATAATCATGTAGGGATTTAATTGAAAACAAAAAATTGTATCAAATAAACGTTGAATTCTAATTCGTTTTTGTGGGTATTCGTCTCGCCTTTATTCATTCCTATAATTATTAAAATTTAATAAATTAAATTAAATTTTAAAATTTATATAACCATTATCATATACATAACATAAATTAAAATAAAAATTTAAATATGATACAACATTATTAATCATTTACTAATTATTTTATATATATTATACATATTATGTATTAAAATTATATACATTATATATATACCGGGGCAGGTATTACCTAAACCCGACCTCGCCCCTCCCAAAAATTCGCGCCGCTAAAAACCCGCTCTGAGCGAGTAGGAATAAGATGAGTATCTGCGGATTTGGGTGGTATTTTCATCCCTAAATTTAAGTTTAAGATATTATTGTAAAAAAATAATTATATAAATAAAAAATATAATTAATTTTACTACAACTAATTTTAATACTCAAATTATAAAATTTTGTTAAAAATGAGAATAATAAATAATAATGAGATGAAATTTTAATTTGCATGAATAAACCAATAAAATTTTTACTTTGTAAAAGATTATTAAAATCAAATCCAAAACGTTAATGTTTAAAATTAAAATAATTGAATAAATATAAAAAATAGAATTAATCCCACAAATCTAATATAAAATATCAGACGTATATCAATTGAATTATATTTGTTTGTTTTTGTTGTAATAATGCTATTATTTTTTTATAAAAAATTTAAAAGACCATGACCTTCGTTGCTAAAACTAAGCTTTGTTAGAAGTTATTTACCTATACTTTTTCTTTTAAAAAATGAGTCATCATTGCTAACTGATGCCATTTCATGATCACTACAAGTCTTAGCATATCACATTTTCTGCTATAAGAAACAAGACGAGTTCACAATTACACTATTTTGTTAAATTTTTAATATCTTTAAAGTTTTTTTTCGTTTTAATAGGTTAGTATTCTTTTTGTCAATGTTAAATCTTTTATTATTGTAGTCACCAAAAAAAATCTTTTATTATTGTCTATTTTAGTAATTTCTTGTAAATTAAAATATAAATTATCATACTACAAGATTAAATCATTTTAATAATTAAGTAAGTTTAACTAAATTAGTCTAATAATTTAAAAATTAATAATTAAAAATTTTAATTAAAAATCAAAAGAAAGAAAGACATGAAAAAAAGAAAAAAAAGATTTAATTAGATTTAATTAAAGATTTAATATTTTTTAAAAATAAAATAGTAAGGTCTAAGTTTTGTCACTAATATTTTTAAAAAAAATTTAAAATATTACTAATATTCAATTTGTTTT
This sequence comes from Arachis hypogaea, assembly GCF_003086295.3. Classification (NCBI taxonomy): domain Eukaryota; kingdom Viridiplantae; phylum Streptophyta; class Magnoliopsida; order Fabales; family Fabaceae; genus Arachis; species Arachis hypogaea. The sequence continues at coordinate 25,467,419 of NC_092042.1, forward strand.
AATTTTGTTCTAATATTTTCAATAGAGTAGATTATCAAAACCACCCCTAACTTTTGAAAAATTGACAAAAACAATCCTAAATTTTACTTTAAGCAAACTCTTATATGTATAATCTAAAATTTTGTAAAAATATTTTGATAATTATTTAAAAATACATAAAAAAATAAACCAAAATTTAATATTTAAAAATTTCTTTTCATTTAAAGTAACTTTGGCCATTGACAAAAAGTTCCAACAAAATCTATTTGACGTAAAATCGTTAAACTTTAAAAATAAAAATATTATTTTTAATTATATTTACAAAAAATGTGTCAAAATTTAATTTTTAAAATATTTTATGAAAAAATATATTTAAATATTTAATTAACATCATAAAAAATGAGAATTTTTTGCGTGCATCTTAAAAAATCGGAGGCAATTGAAATAGTTTTTACCTATTTTTAATAAATTTAAAAAATACTTATACTATTAATTTTTTTACAATCAACCGCTGATATTTTCTTTTTTCAATCTTACACTTTAATCGTCCCCAATCTTATAACTTTAACTTTATTCCAAACCTTGAATTTTTTATTTAAATAAAATATTTTTTATTTATAAATTTAAATTAGAATATAATAATTTATTCATTTGTATATTTAGTTTGTTTTTGTTGGCAAAAATACCAAAAACAAAAATTATAATATTTATGCTGATGCCAATAATGAAATTAGCATTTTTTTTCCCTTATTGCTGCTAGTGAGAACAGAACAATTTTTTCTTATATTTTTTAATCACGGCTAACGAAAATAAAAAGGAGAGAAAAAATTATTGTCATTTCTCATTCTTTGTTTGCACATATTATTGTCAATGACAATGATTTTTTTTCTCTTTTCTTTTTTCTCATTTTCGCCAATAACAATGGACAAAATGTGAAAAAAACATTTGCTCTATTTTTCTAAAAACAACCGTGAAAATACAAAAAAAAAATAGTGTTATTTTCATTGTTAGCACCAACATAAATATTATAATTTTTTTATCACAAAAAATATAATTAAATATTTTTTTACAATAGAGTTCCATAAAAAGAGTCCAATCTCACATGAACATAAGATTTAATAAAGTTCACAACCAAAAACTAATACTACTAAATCCTAAATACCTAAAAAAATTAATCTACTATAAAATCAACAGTTTTACTTGGTCCAATTTTTGTCTTTTTTACACCTATTTTAAGTTTTTCACTCGTTTTCACACCAAAATTTTTTTATTTTAGACAATAATAAAACTAGTTGAGGTGGTGAAGGCAGTGATAAAACTGTAAAATTTGTTGGAGCTGGTGCAGATAATGGTAGAGTTGGTTTAGCTGTTGAAACTGGTGGAGACAGCAGTAGAGCTGTAAAACTTGTTGGAACTAATACAAGTGGTGGTAGAGCTTATTGAAGTAGAGCCGGTGGATCTTCTTGAGGTAGTGGTGGAGCTGGTGCAGATAGTAGTAGAGCTTGTTGTGAAACAGCAGCTACAGGTGGAGCAAATCTACCCTTTTTAAATCTTGATCCTCTGCCACGTTCCCTTGAGAAGCAGAAGCACTACCTTGAAAAGCATGAGCATTACCCTCAGGAAAAGTACTTAGTTGAGGTGAACTTCCAAATCCAGGATTGTTTTCAGAAAATATGAGCACATAGTCAAACTGCAAAGAAATATAGTTTAAAATTACAACGAACAAGCCAAGATTTAAAGTCAGAGATCTATTATGTTTGGATTAGGACAATGCCTCTTATTGTATCCATATTGGCTATAGTTGCTAAAGGTAACTGATATTCCATTCCTTCTCAATTTTTTTGTGATCTATCCTCATCATGCTTTCTAATCTTGACTCTCATAAGTCTTCTAGACTTAATTTTAAAAATTGGAGGTCTAATTATGTCAAGGTTGATTTTTGACCACATATTTTTATCATTAATTGGATTAAGTGTTGTTCCATAGCATGCCAAATATGATGCTAATGTGTAATAGTTGCTACAATAGTCTTTAGGGTTGTCTCCTTTCATGAAGATTGCACAACAAGCATATTGCCAAGTTATGTCAACCAGTTCTCAGAATCTACAACTACATGAACCAACTAGTAAATCTACAACAAATATTTTTTGAATCATCCTATTTTTATGTGAAATCTCATACTTTAAATTTTTAGCCCTCCTAACTTGCCATTCCATGGACCTTTTACATATAATATCTCACCTCTTGCTAGACTTGGACAATATTTTTCCCATGAACTTAGCTGCCTTTTTCTTCTTCTCAGCAAACCTTCCTATCCAGTAATATCTAATCCACTCAAACATGGTCAGAATTAGCTTGTCGTGAGCCTCCAAAATTTGTCCATTAAAAATCTTAAATATGTTGTTCATGAGCATATCACTCTTTGCATAATTAGTGAAATGAGATTTAGTCCATACCTTTAGATTCAGGACAACTAATTTGTCATAACACTCCCTATTCACCTCTTTAAGACGATTCATCTTTTTCTCCTATTCATCCACATAAGTTACTTTAGCAGTAAAGAGAATTAAATCCCTCAAAACTGTACCTCCTCCAAAGGTCTTCTTATAGTTGGCATATAGGTACCGAAGATAAAATCTATGCTCAATTCTCGAAAGAATTTTATGAAATACTCAAAGCAACTCCTGTCAAGTAATCAATTTTTCAGGTAATATTTTAACAAATTATGCAAGAATAAAATTCATTGAAAATGTAAATATGTGGTCACATTATTTAAATTTAGTTGTTATTTTGCTTTTTATTTTTTCAAACATGAAGACTCATTTCTTAGATGTGAAGTCACCAATATCATTAAGTAATAACTGCAAGAACCAGGTCCATAAATCCTTAGTCTCTACCTCCACTACTACAACTACCAGAAAAAGTAGTTATCATTAGGATTTCTGCCTACAGTAATTAACAGTTGTTGTCCAAGATCACTCTTCAAATGACAACCATCCTCAACTGAATTGTTGGAGAAGGTCTATCCAATTTCAGCCCCAGTGCAGACCTAGGATTTTCTCTCAGTGTCCCTGTACAATAGTCTCTGACTCTCCCATATTGTTGTACTGCCTTTTCATGCACAATTTCTCTTGTCTTTATCCTTGCCCTATGAACCTTCCACACAGATATATTTGCCATGTATTTTATCTTAAATTGTTTGAATTATAGTACCTAGCTTCATATCTTTCCCTCTACTTAGGTTATTTGTTATTTTTTGGCAATCCAATTGCTGGATGCAAGACAACCATTATAATTCCTCCCACAAGTATGATTGCTCTTCCATGTCTTCAGCCTAACACATTCAGATTTTTCTACTTTGTTTGTAAATGTCATCTATGGACACTCTCCACCTAAATTCTTACATCTAATATGATCATTCTTGACCAAGGTTGCGAGAATCAGACTGGTCATTGAACCGATCGAGTAACTGGTTCAACGGTTCAATGGTTCAATCGGAATTGAACCGTGACTGAACCGGTTTAATTAAATATAGAGTAAAATTATAAAAAATTCAATACATAATTTTAAAAATTTAAATTCAATCATTTTTAAACTAATAAAATTCAAAATTTAATAATTTTACAAAATAAATTATCCATAATTTATCATAAAAAGTCACCACCACTTCACAAAATTAAAGCATTCTGTCTATGAAATCACCTAAATTGCAAGAAGTTTGAGCATTCCACTCATTTAGGTGTTTTCATGACAAAAATAGTATCAAGCACAAGCATAAAGAGCTACCATGAGCAATGGATAAAAATGAGTTTCATAACTTATATTAAACAAGCATCAAGAGACAACCCAAAGTGCATTATTCTTGAACAATTTGCCTAAACAAAGAGTGGTTCAAACTATATGGTAACTACAATATATAATTCAAACTCAAAGCATCACGGAGGCATTTAATCAAACACCTAGTACGCAATGGACAAATTCAGCATAAACAAACAAACTTTAGCTGCAATGCTTACCCATTCAACAACTTTCACACTTAATACAGCCAAACACAATAATAAATAGAAGTAACCAAGCTTATATCAGCAATCAAAGCATCAGCCAACAAAAAATTTTCAATTCTCAAAACTTACAACAAACTTAGAATCTACAAACTGAACTACCTTATTCCAACAACCTAGAATCCACTAACGGAAATAAAAAATCCAACTAAACTAATGTAGAACAAACTATAGAATTAAAACTAAAATAGAACAAACCAGCAAGAGAAAACAGAGCAAAAACCTGAAGTACTAGTCACAGATGAAAATGAAAAAGGGAGGAAGGAGTTGCTGTCGTACTATGATGCTGCCACAACTAGAGACGGCAATGAGAGGTCGCCGCACACCAAGAAACTCTACAAAAAGAGTAGAATTAAAAAATAGTACTCAAAACATACATCAACAGAACAGAATTCTAAAATTGAACATACATCAAATTTATTCAACATTACAGAATGATTAATCATATAATAAACAAAATAAAAAAATTAAAAAACAGAACAAGAAGAACTCAAAATTAAATCTGCCCTAAATTCTTCACTGAATAAAAATTTAATTGAAAAAACCACAGTACTCAAAACAAAAACTCAAAAAGATTGAAAAATGAAAAATAGAAGAACAGAAGAAGAGCCAGAACTAACCGCAGAAGAACACAGAAGGCCAGAGCCAGACAACGACGCTTCGGTGACGGTGACGACAACAAGCCGACGACCTGCGACGGTGAGGCTTCGACCCGCGACAGTGAGACGACGACCCGCGACGGTGAAGCTTTGACCCGCGACAATGGCACTTGGCTTCGGCGTTTGTTTCGTTTGACGGTGGCAGTTGTCCTTCGTAGGCAGAAGGTCGAAGAGATTAGGGTTGAGAGTGGGAGGTGACCAGGAGTCTTTTTCGAAGAGATTAGGGTTAGAAAGTAGCTGCAATGCATTCAGACTTCACTTCAGCCTTCTTTTTTTTTCAGCGCCAGCGCCGTTTCGTGAATTGGGGGGAGAACCGGTGCCTGCTGAAATTCGTCCGGTTCGCTGGTTAACCACCGGTTTAGCCGGTTTTTTCGCTTATTTTTTGTAAGACAGTTTTACAGGTGGATCGAACCGGCTAGGTGACCGATTTCCAGTTAACCCAGTTGAACCAGCCAGTCTGGTCTGGTTTTCAGAACATTATTCTTGACATATCTAATGTTCTTCCCATTCAGCAATGCATGCTCCTTAATAGCCTCCTTAAACTTAGTAATAGACTTAAACTCAGTCCCCAATCGAAACTCATAATCAACACTCATGTCAGTTTCATTATATCTAGGATACTTCTTCCTCCTTATTGGCTCATCAAAATCTCCATCATAGCTGTCCAATAACTCTGTCTCATAACATAAAATATGTCTCCAATATCAATATCTGCACCCTCTTCACTCCCCCCTCCTGTGTTAGTTCCCACACCAACTCCCAACTCCCACGTCAATATTATTATCATTTTCAACTAGTGAGCCATTGTTACCTCCAAAAGCATTTGGATGCTGACCTTGTTAATTTTCATCTTCAACATCAAAGCTAAAGTGATCCTCATGATCACCATCATCAGCACTGTCATCAAATCTGTTATCTTCATTTGAAAACTCTGATTGATTGACCACTTTCACTTCAATTAAACCATCACCACTGTACTCACCATCATAAGGTACATTGTCCTCATCATTTGAGGTTATTTCAATTCCATTTTCTTGTCTGCATCCATTAACCACATACACATGGCAATGTCTAGTGCTTTGATCCACTACAAACTTACTCATTTTTATCGCATCTCCGTCACAGACTTCAACTTTCTAAGACCGTCCTTCAATGCAACTCTAGGTTCATTCCACCAAACTCTAGCATTGCCCGTGTATCCAAGTTCTTTCAGCTTAGTAACAATTTCTTGCAATGACCACTCATCTAAGTCAAACTGCAATCCTCCACTACCATTTTATCAAGATATTGTTTCCTCCTCTTCTACTAACCAACTGACCATCATGGTGGAGATCAACAGTAAACAGTGAATCTCCCATCACTATCCAAAAAAAAAATCACATATTTATCAGAAAAATTCTAAATACAGTAAATAGTTTAACCTACACTGAAAAAATAAAAATCGAAAATGGAGTAAAATCATAACATTCACATTACAGTTATGCGGGACAAGGATTACGAACTTTTACCTATTTTAGTGTTACTCTTGCAAGTTCTACTATTTAGCTTCTAACAATGTCAATCAATCACCAACTCCACATGCTCAATGATTAATTCCAGTGATGGAAAAAAGGCATGCGTGGAGAAAGATTCTGAAGGAGATGAAGCGCGAAGACAATGAAGCATGCGAGTGAGTTTTTGGTCATTATAAAATTTGGAAGAGAGAAATAGAGAGTCGTTTGTTCTCCACGTATTGCACATGCAACTCATATGGTCAACATAGTGAATATGTTGACGAATATTTCGTTAAATCAAACGGTGTTTGAATGGTAGGATCTAATTATAAATTTTATTTTTCTTTATAGGAATCTAATTACAAACTTTTAAAGTGTAAGGATTAATTTGTAATTTTACTAAAAGTGTAGAGACTAACTGTGTAATTCAACCTTATTATACATGAATAATGAAATTGATGAAAATCGAATTCACATAATCTTTTTTTTTGTAATTTTAACATGGATTTTATTATAATTTTATTGTTTTTAATTTTAATATAGATTTAATTTTATATTTTTATTTTATTAATATTTTATGAAACATGCAATAATTAAATATTGTAGTTGATTGAAAAGATTGATTTGTTATGAATAGGATTAAGTAGGATTGGATAAAAAATTTTAGGGTGTGAACAGATTTAGAATTAAGAGATTATTCTCAAAGTACAAACATAATAAGGTTGAATTTAAAATAAAAATATAAACCCACAAATAGAATTATAATAAAATTTAAATTTGGATGGTTATCTTGTCCTTATTGAGAATAGTAGATTGGTCAATAATCTTGATGGCCTCTTCCTTCATAGCTAGGATGAATTTAGAAATTTCAATAGGAAAAAGCCAAGGTTTACAAAACTTTTTAATTACTTTTTTATTTATTTCTTTAATTATATAAAAATAATTTATGCGTAATACGCAGGTATTGAGTTTTTTAAAAAGCTTATCGACTTATAAAAAAATTTTGGAATTTTTTTCAATAGTTTTGTTTTTGATATATTAATTACATAAAAAAGACACAATAATATTAAAAATATATTTTTTAAAATTACAAAATACTAATACTTTTATGGTTTGTTAGTTAAAAGGATTTCACATATTTTAATAACTAAAATTGATTCTTGAAAAAATTTAAAAATTTTGAAAACACATACAGCATTAATTATCTCAAAAAAACTGGTATTTTTATAAAATATAAGATAATACAAATCTCAAAATAAAATAATAATTAGAAAAACTAATATTTTTGACAAAAAATATCTAAAATATGTCAAGTAATTACTAAACCATAAAGATGTAAGTCATTATTAATATTTTATATAATAATATGAATATTAAATATTATGCTAATATTTTAATTTTATTTAAAAAATTTCTGATTTCAAAAAAATGAATATAAAAATGAGTATATAAAATTAATTTAAAAAATACAAAAACTTAAATGTATGATATTAAACTGTTTAGTAATAAAAATATTAATAAGTAAAACAATTAAAATTTAAATTCATCGTATAATAAAAAATAAAATTGTTATATCGCATAAAATTTTTTATTTCCATAACACATCTTGTATAAAAATATAATTGTTCAAAATCTGAGGCCGAAGCCACTACGAAAGAAAGAAGGAAATAGATCCAAACCGCTCGATCACAGATGAATGCTTCTCAGGAATTTTAGAGGAGTAATGTTAAAGTTCCTTACCAAACAAATTAAACAATCAGAAATTCAAATTTCAGTCTCAATCACAGGTCAGAAACATAATTTCCAAACTACACATAGACAATCAAAATTCAATCTTCAGACATTAAATGGACTCAGAATTCCTCAATTATATTTACATAAATAATTGACCAATCCAAAATGTTATATTTTTAAGGCCAACCCCATGAAATTGAATTCCCAAGCTCCGCTTACACGGGGTGGCTCTTCAGTTGTTTTCTCAAATGACTTGTCAACTTCCACAAAAGCATCATCAACAGGCTCGGAAGATACTTCTTCTACTTTCTTCTCTTCTGTTGCTTCTTCTTTCTTCTCACCCTCAGCTTCGCCTTCTTCCTTTTTCTCCTATACAATCCCCATCAACCAAAAATATTAACAATATATAGCAAAGGCAAATTAATTTGAAAAGAAAAATAATAGGAGTGCTTGGCTTCTTTGGAAGAAAAAATCTAATTAAAAAATATGATAACTTCTATATTATATTAGATTCAACAATGGTCTATTTCATTAATTTTATGAATATATCAATGGTATATTCTAGAGAGAAAAGGTTTGAATCAAAACAATATCCTTTATGTATAATGAAGGAGATTTTTGGTGCTTATAAAATTTTGTTTAATTTACTTAAAAATAAAGATAGAGTAAGGTGAGAATAGAGCTATAATAAATAACACTGATGGCATTATGAGATAGAAAGATGCAACGGAAATAAAATAATAACCTCGGAGCTAGCACCCTCAACCTCAACCTCAAGCTGAGTCTCAATATTTGGTGAAGGAGGATCAACTGGGAGCTCCTTTTCAAGAGAAGTATCCTCAGTCTCAGTCTCAACCTTGACCTCAGTTTCAGCCTCAACCTCAGCTTCAATATTTTTTGGTGTAAGAACCTCAACTGGGAGCTCCTCTTCAAGGGTCTTGGGTCTGCTAGCACAACCTCCCATTTTTGGAAAATAGGAGGTTGTGCTTATGTTTTGGACGAAGACGATGAGAATAAATATTATGAGAATTTGCTGAGGGCAAGGAGAAACATTGCAAAATAATGGAGTTATATAAGGCACCATAGAAGCATTATTCGGGTAAAAAATTTAGGAGCATATTTCGGATTGCCAGAAGAATTATTTGCCTATAATAGAGGAATTTGTGTTTGAGAGAGAGAGAATTGACCACTTCCACAGAAATTCATTTTTCTTGAGCATGGTCAATTTTTTTTTACTAATCTTGAGATCTCAAAAATATTATTAAATTTGTAAGTATAGCAAATCACTAAATCCCATTTTTTAATTTTGTAATTTGTAATTTGTAATTTTTTGTAATAAGGCCTTTATAGTGTGAAAAAGTTTTTAGTTAGGTTCTTCTAATAACAAAAGAAGGTTAAACGAAACAAAATATTTCTAGGTATAATCATGTAGGGATTTAATTAAAACAAGTTAAAATTGGATGCTAGTTACAATTGTATATAAAGTTGCATTATTGTTCATCGATGTTGTTACAATGCTTGTAAGGCCTATAACAATTCATCGGTGTTGTTATTGGTCATGATGGAGGACTAATATTTCATGGTTGAGGGTGCTCGAGAATCGGGGCTCATGGATTATTAGCCAATACTGACTGTGGTTGTTGTGGTTGATGTTGATGGAGGAGATTGGTTAAAGCTGCTACTTGGTTAAGTATGGTGTGGTGGCCATGGTAACAAGCGATAGTGATGATTAGATATTTCAGAGCGTCAAGTCTGTTGCTTAGGTTTTTGAAATTTCTTCACTTTTTTGTTTTCGATGCTTCCTTTGATTTATCTTGTTTGGTTGAATTGACAAATGTTTGAATTTTCAGTTGAAAAAATCTTTTTTAATATTTTTTTTTATTTTTTAAGGTGTTTAGCAAATTTTTAGTAGTAAAAGTAAAATTACTAAAAAAATAAATAAACATTTTTTTGATAAGCTATAATTTATATTTTTTATTTTTTAAAAAAAAGATGTTTTTCATATAATAAATAAATAAATAAGTACTTTTACATCGTTATATCTAAATATAATTAATAAATAAAATATTTTTTTGCATGAAATATCCAAACACAAAATTATTTTTACTTTTTCATAAGATCTTTTAAAAAAAGACAACTCAAAGAAAGATATTTTCTTAGAAACTCATCCAAACAAATTTATCGTCTTTAATTTGGGAATAGATTCTCTTAATTATTAAAAAAAATTGAGTGTAAAATACTAAAATGTGATCTTTAATTCTTCATTATTTTCTTTTTTATATTTGTTTTTTATCCCACTTATAAAACTAATGATAAAAATTCATATTTTACCCTCTTAATTATTAAAAGTAAACAAGTATAATTATCCGTACCATACACGTGATAAGATTGAAATTATAATTTTAAATTATTTTTTTAAAATTAATTTGAATTATAATAATTTGATTAATAAAAAAGTAACATGTTATGCATTTTTTAATCTAGTGTTAAACAAATTAAATATAAAAGTTATTAGCACTTATAAATCTATAAAATCACATTGTCTTTGATTCGTGCAAGGGTTTACTTATTAAATAAATTTAAAATATGAACAAAAAATATTTATAAAATAGAGCTAGCATCACTTGAAGAATCATGAAAAATAATCAACTTACCTTATTTTCCATGAGAACCATTTCCATGTAAGTCGTCTTGTTCTTATCAAATTTGGATGGAACTTTTCATAACCTTATATATTAATTTTGTTAAATAATATATATATATATATATATATATATATATATATATATATATATATATATATATATATACACACACAAACAACAACAACAACAAAGCCTTGTCCCACTAAGTGGGGTCGGCTACATGAATCAAACGACGCCATTGTGCTCTGTCATGTATCATGTCTACAGAGAGACCGTTTACATGTAGATCTCGTTTGACCACCTCATAGATGGTCTTCTTAGGTCTTCCTCTGCCTTTCGCCCTTTGTCCATCTTCCATCTCATCCATCCTCCTGACTGGATGTTCTATCGGTCTTCTTCTCACATGTCCAAACCACCTGAGACGCGATTCAACCATCTTTTCCACAATGGGTGCTACTCCAACTCTCTCCCTTATATCTTCATTCCTTATTTTATCCAATCGCGTATGACCACTCATCCATCTCAGCATCTTCATCTCTGCCACACTCAGCTTATGTTCGTGCTCCTCTTTAGCCACCCAACACTCCGTACCATACAGCATAGCCGGTCTTATAGCGGTGCGATAGAATTTACCTTTAAGTTTTAAAGGCACTTTTTTGTCGCATATAAAACCATATGCACTCCGCCATTTTGACCAACCTGCTTGGATCCTATGATTTACATCATGTTCAATCTCTCCATTATCCTGTATGATGCACCCAAGATACTTAAAACTTTTAACTTTTTGTAGGGTGTTCTCTCCAATTTTCACCTCTATATTAGAGTTTTCCCTTCTCAGACTGAACTTACATTCCATATATTCCGTCTTGCTACGGCTTATGCGCAGACCATACACTTCTAGAGCTTCTCTCCATAACTCCAACTTCTTATTTAGGTCTTCCCTTGACTCTCTCATAAGGACGATATCATCGGCAAAAAGCATGCACCATGGCACAAGCTCTTGGATGTGCTCTGTGAGTACTTCCAAGACTAATGTGAAAAGGTATGGACTTAAGGATGATCCCTGGTGTAATCCTATACCAATAGGGAATTCCTCTGTCACACCACCTTGAGTCTTCACACTAGTTGTGGCCCCATCATACATGTCTTTAATTGCCCGAATATATGCGATCCTTACTCTCCTCTTTTCTAAAACCTTCCATAAGACCTCCCTTGGTACCCTATCATACGCTTTTTCCAAATCAATAAACACCATGTGTAGATCCCTTTTATTACTACGATACCTCTCCATCATCCTTCTTAATAGGTATATCGCTTCAGTGGTAGATCTGCCTGGCATAAATCCAAATTGGTTCTCTGTTACTTGTGTCTCTTTTCTCAACCTTCGTTCTATCACCCTTTCCCATAACTTCATAATATGACTCATAAGCTTAATCCCTCTATAATTTCCACAACTTTGTATATCCCCCTTATTCTTGTAGATAGGTACCAAGGTGCTCTTTCTCCACTCATCAGGCATCTTCTTTGACTTTAAAATCTCATTAAAAAGCTTGGTTAACCAGTTGATGCCTTTTCCTCCAAGACCCTTCTAAACCTCAATCGGGATATTATCAGGTCCTACTGCCCTGCCATTTTTCATCTGCTTTAGAGCCTCTTTTACCTCGAAGTCTCGAATCCTTCGATAGTAGTCAAAGTTTTGATCTTCTTCCCTTGTGCATAATCGACCAAGACTCGGAAGAGTCTTCTGTCCCTCATTAAATAACTCGTAGAAGCAGCTCTTCCACCTTTCATGAATCTTCTCCTCTTGAGCCAACACCTCTCCATCCTTATCCTTTATGCACTTAACCTGATCCAAATCTCTCGTTCTTCTTTCTCGACTCTTTACAATTCTATATATACCTTTTTCTCCTTCTTTCGTGCCCAAAGACTGGTAGAGACCCTCATATGCTCTTGTTCTTGCTTCACTTACAGCCACTTTTGTCTCTTTCTTAGCCGCCTTATATTTTTCCCAGTTATCTGCATTGCGGCATAAAGACCACTCTTTAAAGCATTCTCTTTTTATCTTTATCTTTTCTTGTATACTCGCATTATATATATAATGGTAGTTTTTCTTAATATATATACATATACATAAATAAAAAATATATGAATTATATTTTGTTATACAAATGTAATTACTCGTGTCATGTACGTGATAAGATTGAAATTATAATTTTAATTTTTTAAATTAATTTGAATTATAATAATTTGATTAATAAAAAAGTAACATATTATGCATTTTTTTTAATCTAGTGTTAATTGGATTATTCTAAAATGTTTATTAATCGCTTTTAATAATCTACTTTATTCAATAAATTAGACATATATACTAAATGTGATCATAAATAATATAGTAATAGTTAATAAATCCACCAACAAATATATTGACTATTATCATACTATAAAACAAATTAAAATATAAAGGCTATTAGCACTTATAAATCTATAAAATCACACTGTTTTTGATTCGTGCAAGAGTTTACTTATCAAATAAACTTAAAATATGAACAAAAAATATTTATAAAATGGAGCTAGCATCACTTGAAGAATCATGATAAATAATCAACTTACCTTATTTTTTCCATGAGAACGATTTTCATGTAAGTCGTCTTGTTCTTATCAAATTTGGATGGACTTTCCATAACCTTATATATTAATTTTGTTAAATAATATATATATATATATATATATATATATATATATATATATATAATGGTAGTTTTTCTTAAAATATATATACATATACATAAATAATTCTATACATATACATAAATAAAAAAATATATGAATTATATTTTGTTAAACTCTATGTTACCGGTTATTAAAAATATTTAAATAACATATATTAATTATTTTTTGTTATAATTATTTCGTTTTATATATATAATTAATTTTTATTCTACAATCGTGTAATAATTTTTATTTTTTATATCCATATATATTTCTCAATCTCGACCTCATTTATACGTATATTAATAGTTTTTTTTCTAATAATGATGTTTTAATTTTTCATTTTCTTTTTTCACATATCTTTCTTTTTTTTAATATTGATATTTTAATATTATTTTATTTTTTAAAAATATTTTTTTAATAATTACATTACTAATTTGAAATATAAAATGAGAAAAAAAGGTGATACATATATCCAAGAAAGAAAATAAACTTAAAATCAGAAAAAAATTTATATTAAAAAATATAAAAATAATATATTCAAAAAGAATAGTCGTAATATATAAATTGAGTCAACACTTTAAATTTCTCTAAACCTAATTTAATCAAATACCAATATTAGAAATAAATTACTTAAAATAATATTTAATCTATTCTAGTCCTTAGACTCGTATATATTAGAGTCATTCTCGTAACGACAACTAACTGAAACAACATTGTAAGTTCAAAAGAATTCGTGCAAATTCAAACCATTCCCTTGTTCTTTGAAAATCTTCTGTATTCCTAATAGAGTTGAATCGCAATTCCTTTTATGGAAAAAGAGTTACGGAGGTGGCTTTGATGTGTTGGAGACCAAAATTCGAAAGTCACTATTTATATTTGAGTGTGACACCCATTAAACCCTAAAGGCCAAATTAAATAGTATCTCTGATTTTATTCTCATTTAATTCTAAATCAAAAGTAATAATGATTTATTTAATTCAATATTTATGATAATAAATGAAATGAGCATTATATAAGTTATTTAATGTAAAATAGCTTAATTTGTGATTATAATTAATATATGTATTGCCCATAAATAGATTAGGAAATAATAATTTCGTAACAAAATAATCATTCAATTTGAATTACAATTAATTGATTGATGAAAATTATAATAAATTATATGATGTTTAAATAATTAACCAAATCAATTAGTTGATATAATTAATTTATTATAATAAATTAAATTTAATGAGTTAAAAAATCGAAAAACACCATCAAAAATATGCTAGTGATGCCACGATAGTTTTATCATTAAGTGCATAAATTTATCAATAGAATAGATATTTACAGATTATTATATTAAACACAGTAATGCCAAGACACTTAAATTAAAAAAAAAAACCTGTGATGACTTATAATAAATCTATATACGAGAAGTAAAAGTAAAATAAGCAATTAAAAATAAAGTAAAAAGAGCAATTAAAAAAATTTAAAGAAGATAAAAAAGATAATGTGTGGAGTAGATAAAAAATGTATTGTAATAGAATATTAATATAATTAATTAATACAAAGAATAAAAGAAAAAAAATCAAAATACGATCTTATTAAAAAAATTTCAAAAAATAAAAAATAAAGAAACCTATTAATCAACTTTTATAAAAATATTACAAAAAATTTAAATTATCTTTAAATGAAATAATAACACCCTTAAGAATTAATAATCAAAATAAATAAAAAAAATTAATATAAAACAAAATCATAAAAAAATATTAACAAAATTAAGATAAAAAAACAAAAATTACAAATTACAAATTACCTGAAGTACAAAATAGAGAAAGAGAAAAGGGATATATAAAATAATAAGATAATAAATTGAATTAATTGATTTCATTTATTTCTTTGCTTTATAAATTATTTATTAAATAATTTAATATTTATCTCGATCAAATTAAATAATAAATTAGTTATAATTAATTTGGTTTAATGAATCAAAAAAATTTAAAATAATTTGATATTTACTCTAATTAGATTAAATATTTAAAGTTATGATTAATGTAATTTAATGAATCAAATAAAATATTTAATGATGAAATATTTATCCTAATCAAATCAAATTACATAATTTATTAGTTATAATTAATAAATTGAATAAATCAAACACATTAAATTGAAAAATAATTTAATTAATTAGTTAATACAAATAATTAGTATAATTGATTTAGTTTAATAAATCAAAAGAACTAAATGTGAAAGAAAGAGATAAAAAAAATTGAAATTATAAAAATATGTAGTCATTAGAATTTAAAAAACAATAAAAAAAGTTCCTTTTTAATTTTTTATTTATTAATTATTAATTTATTATAATTAATTTCACAATATTTATTATACATTATTCATCTTACAAATTAATATAATCAATTAATTGATATCAATTATCGATAATTAATTATAATTGATATAACTCATTTCGCTATACTTTCTAAATAAATAATTAAAAATGCACGTCTCAATTTTTGTTAAAGTAGAATAAAATAAAATACATAAATTGAGCAGATATAAATTTGAAAATTATAAAATTTTATTAACAACTTCAATAAATTAGTATCATAAAACTAGATTTAAGGTCTATTTTAAAATAATTACTGACCTTTTATTTTTTTAATTATTAATAATTTAAATAAAGTAATACCCTATAACTTATTTTGTTATCTATTTTAAGTAAATACTAATATTCTATTTTTCTAATTACTAACATTCTATCTTTCTTTACTTACTTATTCTAATTACTAACATTCTATTTTTATTTTGTTATCCGTGGAAACAATTTTTCAATAAAAAATTGAGCTCCTCCCAAAAAAACTAACTCTATCTACATTCCATTAGGTTGATCATAATAGGTGAGTAGATACAACCATCATTCAGTAAAGTAGAGTTTATTGCCCCTTCTTTAGACGCTTACATCCATGTAATTGAAACCTGAATCAGTGAAGACAACTCGATGAAGTATTTCATGGATGTGATGCATTGTAAACGATTCTGGCAAAAGACAATCAAACTAGAACATTAGACGATAAGAATAATTTAGAGTAACAACAATTAATAAATTATCAAAAGAATAATATAATAGAATGAGTATATGAAAAATACTATAAAAATTATAAATTGTACCTTAAAATGATCAACTTCGATGAAAAACGAAGAATACATTCTTATTCTATGAAGTAGTAAAAGAAAAATAATAAATATAAAAATATGAATTAACTCTCAAATTTAGATTCATGTACCACAAAAAAACACTATATATAGACTTTAGTAAAATAAAAATAAATATGTAAATTACTTATTATTAAGGTAATTTTTTATTATATACAATAATTAAACATCATATATTAGTTTTGTTTAAATTATATAATTTTATCATATCATGACTAAAATCATTATCTTCTATCATAATCAGAGAAATCTCTAACAATGAATAAGAATATTATACCTGATATACACAGATTGAAATAGAAATATGTCTTAAAATTTAGAAATATAAATTCTATTATATCTTCCTAAACAAACCTAAACAATTCTACACTAATAACCTGTGCTATATCATGTTTTTCAAAACTTATATTTAGGAACATATAGAATTTTAATAATAATATAGGGGTAATTGAAATAATTTATATATGAGTTTTTCAAGTTATTATTATTATTATTATTATTATTATTATTATTATTATTATTATTATTATTATTATTATTATTATTATTATTATTATTATTATTATTATTATTATTATTGGATAATAAATAAGAATTAGAATTATATCAATATTTTTAAAATTAATATAATTAAAATAACTAAAAATATTTAAAAAATTAATATGCGTTATTAATATCATAAAATTTGGTCATTTTATGATTACCTTCAAAAATTCTTAACGACCGGTGCAATTATATTATTATTATCATATATTATTATTATTATTATTATTATTATTATTATTATTATTATTATTATTATTATTATTATTAAAATGATTAAAAGTAGTTTTAATTGATAATTGATAAGTAGTTTAATAATGCATTAAATATTAATTTAATATAATTATAATGAAGATATGTTCCTAAATTAGTATAATTATGTATTATTCATTAAATATTAATTATAATATAATTATAATAAATATATTTTTTATAAAATAATTTAGAATAGAGAATAGAAAAGTTCATTTTGGAGGAAAAACAGAGTCATGAGAGATCGACATGTCACCTTTATTAGTTGGAAAAAAATCCAATTTTAGTATATTAAGTAAATTGAGAGATCCATTTTCCTTTAATTTTATCTGGGAAATGATATCTTAACATGTGCTTATGTTTTCTCTGCATAACGCGCACATTTAAGTGTGTGTTTGGATTCACGTTGGGTAAACTAGAATTTGAATGAAAGTGATTTTGTAGAATTGATTTTGGGTAGAAGTGAGTTTCTGCCAACATAATTTATGTTTGGCAATTTTTACTAAAATTGATTTTGATAAAATAAATATTGTTTGAATGATATTAGTTAAAATAACTTCTAAATAAATAATTAATTAATTACTAAAAAATATAATATTAAATTATAATATTATTTTTTTAATATTTTTATATAATATTTTTTATAGTACTATATTTTAGTATATTATAATTTTTTATTATTATAATAAAAATTAATATTTATTTATAAAATTAAAAATAACATATAAAAATTGATAACTTTTTAAATATTTTTTATAGTAAAAATTAATATTTATTTATTAAATTAAAAATAATATATAAAATAACATATTTTAAAACTCTTTTTATGTATTCTTAATAATCTTATTTTTATTATTATTTTAGGTTCTAATTTTTTATTAATTATATTTTTATTATTATTTATAATTAATTTTTTATTTAATTTATTATTTCTAATAGGAATAATAATACATATTATAAAAAATTAAAATAGTAAACAGTGCACAAAAATTAAAATAATTATTTTAGTACTCTCAGTATTTTTTATTTAAAAAAAATTATAGAAAAAACCAATAATAACTAACAACAAATCTAAACGTACGTTGAGTAAACGCAGAAGCTATAATTTTTTACTTCTAGAACGAGCTTTTGAGATGCAAAATCACGTTGATGTTCAAAGAAAAAAGAATTACCAAACATCAAAAAATAGCGTTCAAAATACCTAAACGCACTTTTATCCTCTTCAACGTGTTTTACAAACATACCCTAACTAGTTTTCTCTAAGGTATAGAGCAATTAGCTTGACTTCAAATGAAAATAAGTAAATAAATTAGGAAGGGCTTAAATAAATTAGGAAGGGATTCAGGGCTAATTTTTTTGTGTTTGTTATAGTACAATGATAAATTCATACGTATCGATACGTTTAAAATATGGATAAATAATAATAAATCATGTGGCATTTTTTTTCACATCAGCATTTAATTTTTTCTTTTTTAAATATATATTATATCAGCACTTTTACTAATATACCCCTTTAATTAAATAAAAATAAAAATATATTTTTTATTTAATTTTATAAAAAGTCTTAAACATCTTTATTTTATTGGATTAGACAAAAATACCCTTTTAAATAATCAAATTTTAGAATTCAATTAATCCTAATTTTATAGTTTCAATTAATTTAAACAACAAAACAAAAACATATTTAAAAAAAAAACAAAAATCAATCCTTCTTCGTCTTCTCCAATTCCTCTAATCATCCATCTCCTCTCTGAAGCAAAGCAAAACATATCAAAAAATAAAAAATCAATCTGTACTTTATCTTCTCCTAATATCATTCGTGCCCGGTCCCCTCTGAAACACACCAAAACGGTAAAACCCTAGCAATAATTGACTTCATTGATCTCGGTAGCTAGCCACCCACAGAATTTAAAGAACCTAAAGGAGAAGGAAGGCTAAACAACTCAACTCGGTAAACGCTACATCTTTCTCCTCTATGAAAGTTCTTTGAATGCCCCTTCGCCCTCCATCGTCGAGCCCTGTCCAGCCGTCGTCATCCAGCGCCTCTCCCTTTCTGGCGCCTCTCCCGGTGTGTCTGGTTCTGCCACTCAACAAACTTATTCCCATATGGCCAACAAGAGTATAATGAATGGAAGGCAGATATTGAGTAAAAACCATAAAGGTATTGAAGAGATGTGGTTAGAGGTTCTTGAGAGGATTAAGTTACTGGACTGAGAGAATTTTTGTATAAAGAAGGCAAGCTGATCTCTGTCAGTTTTGGAGCAGGTAAGCATCAATTCCTGGCTGTTCATTTTTGCATGTTGCTTTGTGAAGAATTAGGTAAACTGATTTATGTATTTGATTACACTTAATGTTAGTCAACTGAAGGGCCTTGAAGCAAAATGCATTGAAAACTTGCTTTTGGGTTCGTCATAAAGTTAACAGTGATTTTTAATCCAGTTATACAGCTTTTTATTTGCTTTCATAAGTAGCTTTCTTTTTTGTTTAATGTGTTGATATTGTTGTTATTATTATGGTAGGTTGCTTATGTGTCTCCCTCCTATTTTTGTTGTTTGTATTGACAATTAGTTACCATTTATTTAATGATAGAGATGCAATATTGTGCAGCTTCAACTGTGCAGCTAATGTTTAGTTCTCAAATGACGAAATCCACGGCTGAGAAGTTCACAGGTCACATTTTACAAGCATTTGAATCTGTTCTCGGAACATCTGTAACGATAGAAATTAGATGCGAGTCAACTAGAGATGCAGGCTCAACTGTTCAACTTCCTCTTACATTGCCTGCTACTGATGGTAGTTCGTCACACATTAGAGAATTAAGTGGTGTCAGTGTCGATGTCGCTCGAGCTCATCCAAGGGGTGAAATCATAGAAGAACCAGCTTCTCCAACAGAGCACAAGAATGATGCACAGCAAGTTGATGCTCATGCAACATCTTAGAGAAGTGTATAAGGTTCAAGTATAGGGCAAGCATCAGCTTCCCAAAGAAATCCAATAGTTAAGTCTCACTTGGACTGCAGAGAGCTTAGGGAACAAGGTCAAAGTAAAAGTATTGTAAAAAGTAAGGTATCTCTTGCTCATGTAATCCAGCAGGCGGAAAGCCAGCGAAGTGGGTGGTCGAAACGCAAAGTAGTTTCCACTGCTGAAAAGCTTGAACTAGAGAATCTATATGTTGCTTCTTTATCCATTTTCTTTCGATGTGTACACTTCATAATTCAAGGATGGTAGCTTGCTTAAAATCTCCATTAGCCTGGGTACTAGTAGTATTTTTCTATTTCAGTAAACTAGTAGTGTCTCTTTTGTAACTGCCTATTGATTCTAAAATTCTTACTCTGCAGGAATCTGGAACCAAGATCAAGGAGCTTACTTTGCTGGAAAGCATCAAGAGCAACCCGTCAGAAGGTAATCATATTTTGCATGATCTAAATTTAATGTTAGAATTCATACATGAACCTTTTTCCTTTGAAATAAATAAAAATAATATTTTATCCACCATCAAGAATATATTTAAACTTTTCAGGTAAGACTATTAACTAGAAATACAACAGTGTTGATGCATATGCTTGTAGTTTTTATGCTTCAGCTTCATATGTTGTGATTGTGTTGGTGAAAGTGCATATTTTTAGATTTTTTTTGCATTTACTTTGATTACTATACACATTATTGATTTATTTGATTGCATTGGCAGCTGTCCCGCTTGAAAATTCGAACCTGAAAACCAAGAGCATTGCTGAAGTTAGTCTCATGTGGGAGATGTCTCTCTTCAAAATCTCCAAGATAGTTTTGGGAATCTCTTAGAGAATCCATCCCACTGCCATTGTAATTTGTATTTGCCTGTATTTAGGCCGGTTTTTTTCCTCCTCATGTTATATGGTCCAATTTCATAAGGCCAATCCTTATTTTCATTTAGTCTAATAAAAAGCATGTAATTATATATCTAATGAAGAAAAATTAGGAATGTAGTTGATGTAGTTATTCAATTTTAGCGATAAGATGTATATTTTTCCTTTCAGGCATAAATTTGATGAAAAAATTAAATTTAGATTCAATTCAAAATTTTCTTAACTACTATGGCAGTATCTTTTGTTGGAGCTCTATTAACTGGTCTCAATTATTGCTTTGGTTGTTTTGTTGAACAAAAAATGTAAGCAAGAACTTGTCTTATTTCAAGACAAATCTGTGAGTTCAGTCTTGTGTCTTGAACCCATTTTTGTT
Organism: Arachis hypogaea; assembly: GCF_003086295.3. Classification (NCBI taxonomy): domain Eukaryota; kingdom Viridiplantae; phylum Streptophyta; class Magnoliopsida; order Fabales; family Fabaceae; genus Arachis; species Arachis hypogaea. The sequence goes on from NC_092042.1 coordinate 25,488,906, forward strand.
AATTTGGTTTTATATCATATTAAGTAATGATAGAGGACTATAAAAGCGTGCATATAAACAGTATAGTTAGATGACTCAAAATTACCCACTGAGTTTTTTACCCACTGAGCTTTTTTTAGAATCTATACTCCCCTTTTATAAGATTGAACATGACTCAGAATTAGATGAACAAAATCAGAGAGTTACATTTATTACATAACAAAAAATAGTAACATGTAACTCGATATATTAAAACAAAAATGAACCTTTGATCTACTACACCTTGCTGCCTTAATCTACAAAATATATCTTGACAATTCAAGTCAAGAATACCAAAATTTGTGCTACCGATGAAACACTAATAGAATACAAGATATTCAATTACAAAATTTTAAAATGGAAGTGATGAATGATTGGGCTTAAATGTTGATCATCGCCGGGCGATTTGTTTCCTCCGGTTTGATAAACTTGGAAAGCACCTTCACATCACAAATCCAATGGAAGCATCAAGAGGTAATTGCTGAAAACATGACATGAAGTTGGTCAGCAGGCGAGTCGTAGGAGCTACACAAATATAGCAATTGAGAAATCTTATATGCACTACTTAGTAGTTAGTATACACTTCTCTTATATACTTATTAAAAGTGATTGATAAAAAGTGAGAGAAGATAAAAAAATCCTCTTTTATATCATAAATGAAAGGTGTACAAGAAAGGTGCGCAATAAAAGTGGTACATTTCTCCATTGACAAAGTATTAATGAGGGCCATATAGCAGTAGTAGTTGATAACATCAACATTCAAGCCCTGAGATGACCAAGACAAGCATTAATGATCTTATGATTAAAAAGGAAAAGTCAATTTATATATATATCTGTAGATAAATAAGTTATTATAGCTTCATGCATCACTTAACAACAATCCAACTGAGGGACTTACTTTGAAGATGTTGCTATGAAGGTTTCAGATATCCTGTTCATCCATCTCCTCAAGAATAACATATTTGCCAGCAGAATCTGTTGTGTGAAGTACTGCCACCTCACCTTCACCAAAATGGCCCTTCTGAAACTTCAGATATCTAAAATAGAAAAATAGACCAAAAAAACATATAAACAAGCATAATAAAATTAAAGAAAAAAGAATTTTGGAAGAAAAGTTTGCTGATGACTTATTTGTACCAGTTGAATAAACTGATACCAAACAGAATAGTGCAGAGACCGAGTCCTTTCACCCATGTAAATTTATCATGAAAATACAATACCGCAACCTACAAATAAACAGCATATAATCAGAAAGCGCAAGTAAATCTACAATCAGCAACCGCAACACTAAGAAACCTCTATCCTATTCGAACATAACATGCAACAGTTATAAAAAATATAATACTAAATTAATTCATATACTGAAGCAATGTAATCTTGACAAAATGATACCGAAAGGATATGGTAATAAACATACAAGATTAAGAGGAACCACTGGATATTCATATCAAAAGATAAGAACAATATCGAAGTGTAGTTCATACCAATATGGTGACGGCCTCCTTGACTACCCCTGCTATTGTGACTGTGGCTGCACCGGTTACTAAGACCAAAAAATATTCAGTTAACACCTGGAACAAGAAAAAATATCATATAGTTGCCTGTTGAGACTATAAGTTTTAAGCAGAAGAGAAAGAAAAGAGAAGAAGAAAGATTATTAACAATATGGACACATTAGTCTAATAGAACATGATGTGTTTACAAGAGAGGAATACTATCTCTATTTATAACGAAGTGAAATCCTAATCCTAATTAAAGATTAAGGAAATGAGTGACATAATCAATCAGAAACCAAGAATTTATCAATAGAATTAAGAGTTATGAATTCATCGAAGCAAGGCAGCAACTAGAGTTTAGTGACATAATCCTAATCCTAACATAAACAATATCAACTTCAGAAATTACAAGGACAAATGGAAAAACAAAGAGACTTTTCCAAGAATGATTTATACAACTGAAGTTTACATCATAGAAATGAAGCACAAGGAAGATTGGATATATAACTGAAATTTTTCCCCGGAAAAGACAAACTGATTGGTTGATAGCTGCATTCAGAATTATAATCATATATTCACATAAAAACAGAAAACAAAGAAAAATCCATGGAAGAAGATGAAAATGCTAGGTTGAACCTATAAAATAAAAAATCCTGATTGTTTTGAAACACCACAATAATACAAGGAAATAGAAAGTACCTTTTAGAAAGCTGATGCCAAAATTAGCGACTTTACTGCAAGAAATGTCAAGACTCTCCAAACACGCCAACTCTGGAAGCAAATTGAATAAAATACATTGTTCTGTTAATCATTGAACCATGTGTTGACTAAGACAACAATGACTATACTTCCATATTAAGCTATATAAAATGCACATGTTTAACACCATGGACTATTCCACTGTATAATCTTTCCGTAGAGAACTACCCATTAGAAGAAAAAAATGAATATAAAGTTAGCCAATACAATGAATTTAATGAAATATATAAAAGCACGGGATGATATATTTAATTAAGCCAAAGAGAAATTAACAAAGGCCTTACAACATTTCAAGGAAGCAATATCGAAAATAACACAACTGGCAAATAAGTTAATTCAGGGGTACATCTAAACTCCCCCAAAAATAATTGGGATAGGATCTTGTAGTTCCTGTATTTGTTGTTGTTAATTACTTAGTTATCTTATGTAATAGTACTGTGCAGGAGAAGATGGCAAAAATTGAGTTTTTATCACCAGTGGTGAAGTCTCTAACAAGAGATGTAGAAGAGAGGAGGGAAGCAGTTTTAACATGGCAGGAGCAATTTTACCATGGCAAGTTTTCATCTTCCACTCAATGAACAATTTATTAAATCAACCACAGCAAAACACAATATAACAATCAAAAGGTAGAGAACAACACCAAAACAATAATTTATCAAATTAACAAGTTAATAAGATCAATTAAAACTGAAAATCAAAATAACAAGAACAATTAATATTTTAAACTACAGCAAACTAACAACAAAATAAGAATTAGAAAACATACTAACCATGAAAACAACAATAAAAAAAACAATAACTGAATAATTAATACAAGAAAGAACAAGAAGAAGCAAAAAAATCACCCTAGGATGGAGTAGTTATGAAATTCAATCAGTACAGGGAAAGGGAGGAGCTTGAAATCGCGACGGAGATGGCTGAATAGAGGCAGACAATGGCGGAACGGTGGCTGAAAGGCCGCGGAACAGAGGCTGAACAGAAGGCTCGAACACATAGCGAAGAGGACTGAACAGAAGGCTAAGCAGCTCGAACAAGGGTTGGCCGAAAAGGGTAGAACAAGGGTTGGCCAAAAAATAGACGCAGAAGCTTGGCCAAAAAGGAGGCGGATGCGCGGCGAACAAAGGCGACGTTGCGCCAAAGCTGTAGCAGTGGCGGTGGCTAGACATTGAGGAACGGCAACGAGAGATGGCTGCTTCGGTGCTTCCTCCAAGCTACGTTCGAGTTCTCTTCTGTCTTCTCTGTGTTCTTCAGTGTGTTCGTTCAGAGGCCAGAGAGAGGGAAGTGAGGGAGTGAGGAGGAACTCGATGAGAGGAAGGAGGAGAGTGGCTGAGTGAGACTGTGAGAGGGGAGAGGCTAAGAAGGTGCTGCGCATTTTGGTTACTGCTTAGGGTTCCTCTAACCAGTGCCACCGTTTTGAGATAATTTTAGAAAATCGGTCGGGTCCCGGTTCGATTCGACCGACCGTTTTTGATTGGTTCGACGGTCCAACGACGGTTTCTGAATCTTTCGGTTTTCATATATGACCGATTCATTTTTTATACCGGTTCACGGTTCGACTGACATGTTCGAACCAGTTTTCAGAATCTTAGTCCAAACCGCTTTTCCCTTCGGTTCACGATTTGACCGGTTCGACCAGTCGATTCGAACCGTTTTCAGAACTTTGCGTTTTTTCCTTATTCTAAAAATCCGGCCAGGTGACGGTTCGGTTCGATCGACCAGTTCTTGGCCGGTTTGACGGTTCAATTGCGGTTTTTGAAATTGGGGTTTTAACATTTGTCCGATTTTTTTTGTAGCGGTTCATGGTTCAACCGGTTCAACCGGCCGATTCGAACCAATTTTCAGAAGATAGATTATAACCATTCTCTCATGTTGTTTTTATTTTAAAATGCTTAATATATTTTAGTATCAAATTTTCAATTAAGCTTACAACACAGAAGTGGTTCAAGGAATCAAAATGCTAGAGTGAAAATTAAGCTTCACATAAATTCAACTATAATCGAACTAAAGATAGAAACATTAATTTTCAACAAGAGTCCATAAAAAATATAGTGTATAATAATTTTTTAAGTAAAAGAGATGAAACTAACAAGTCTTAGTAGTTAATATAAACTAAACATGACTACATGACAATTACGATTATTTAATTTTTGTTTGACTCCTTTTGTTTATACTTATTGTAATTTCTGGTAGCATATTCAATAATATTACTCAGCATCAAGTTGTGGGGCTTTAATTAGAATCAAATCCAACATAAGTCGCATCCTTGTACCATCATTAACCTGAAAAATATAAATATTTTAGGTTACCAACAAAACCATACACATTAGCAATTGAAGTACTATTTTTTTAACAAAAAAATTACATTTATTGTATAACTATACGTCTTCCTGTAGTTTGTTATCTAGGTTGCCACCCATACCCCACAATCATTACTATGTTAAATAAGACGCGGTTAGCTTATGCAGATAAAAAATTGAAAAAGGAAAACACAAATACAGATATTCCTTACGAGCCAGGAGCTTGTTCTCCTATTTCTAGCATATTCACAAATGCAAAATCAAGTATCCTTGGCCTGAACGGAGTGTTGTATTTATAGAACGAGTCATACTTGAGCATATCTTCCAGATATTTTGCCTATTTATATAGGAAAAAAATTAAATAAAGGACGATATTTGAAACCTAAAAAAATGTCATAAAAGTGAAAATGGGAAAAGTTAATTTACCAGCTTTACTATACTCGATCTCTTTTGCTCTTTATCTGTAGCAATTGGTAGGGAGTCTAGCAGAATTGTTGATGATTGCATAAATAAAAAATAACCAGATACCAATGTGTGTTGTTCTCGTTGACAGGTAAAAAATCTAGTACCAACTTTCACGTATTAGAATATTACTAGATACAATTTTAAAAAAAAAATAAAAGGTATAGATCAGTTCATAAAGATAAATGCCATTAAATAATAAAAAAATAAAAATACAATAAATCATATACCCTTTTTAGACCTTCATCAACTTTTCCCATAAATTCTTTTTTATAATATTTCAATAGAACTTCAATTTTGGTATCATATTGCAGTATGAATTACTGAATTTAATAGATAGGGGCTAAGTCAGTGACACCAATTAAGTAATAAGATAAAATAAATAAAAACGGTAACAAGCCTGAAAAAGACATTGCGTACCAAAAACACAGCTGGCAAATACCAATGTGTTTGACATCCTATTTCTTTCTCCTGCATGATTAGCATAGTAGCCACCAAATCCAACACCTATGTGGTAAATAATAAATATATTAGGAATTAAAGTATAATAGAGATAGCAGTTTAATTATGCACTTACATCCTCATGTACCCACTCCTTGGGAATTAATGACTTGAAATTGCCACGAGTTCCGCTAAATTTGTTTGTTGTCATCAATACCTCATCAATACAAATACAAATCACATTAATATTAAATTATTTTTTAAATTTTCGTAGATAGATAATGAGATATTTAACCTTCTTTTATTTGGTGCAAACACATAGGTTGCCATTTAATATCTAAGTCATCCAAATCCATGTATGCAGGAGGCTTAAATAAAATCGGGATTCACTGCAAAAAAAATGGTGATATCACTAAGTTATGTAACCGTAGAGGATTCATGCGAATGCTTGTGATATGAGAACTTACAGATGGCCATTCATTTCTCTGTTTATTGTGCTCGATTTTTTTCTGGTTTAGGGTAGGCATGCTAATAGAATATCCACTTGGTGTACTCTTTTTTAAGAGTGCCTTTTGCTCCTCGGTTAGAGATTTGTGTGAGGTCCCTGGTGGAGTTTTTTTATTTTTTGAAAAGTTGTCTTTAATGGAGGCAGCATTCACACCGACCTTATTTTCAGACAAATGTAAATTCCAGACAATTCTTCTCTTGGACGTAGATATCTTCTTATCGCATACACTTGTCTATTTTGATGACTTTTTATTTGCACCAGAGTCAGACTGATGATGTTGTGGAGACTTTAGCAGTTTAAGAATTTTATCTGTATCTCTTCGATTAGTAGATTGAAAAGGATATAAGAGAGTAGGAGGCTAAAAATTTGTGACAGTTGGACCTACAATAAATGATGGTGAGAATATGTTGTATAGTGATGGATGCATGGTTGTCGGATATTGGTTAGAATATACTGCAGCAGTATGAAATCCGGGGTACATAGAATACAAAAATTGGAGTATGTGAGGTATATGGTTCAAGTACGAATAATGTAAGAGTTGGTTATCAATAGCATTAATGTTAACATCCCTTGTGTCTCTCTTGTTCTCGCTACGTTGAGGTGATCCAGATGATTCTCGCTTACCCATATCAAACACTCAAGCATATATGTAACACAATTAGAATTATAATATAAATACAATTTGCTAATGATATGCTGAGAAGTGTTTTTATATATAGAATAAAATTTTGTTTGTTTATTCTTTATTATTGAAAAATATCTTTCAAAAAGGTTTTATTATTTTTTATATATATATCATATAATATAATTATAAAGAATGTGTATCTATGATTGTAATTTAAAAAAGATTTACTCTTTAAAGTGGATGAATCAGTTGGATTTCTCCCAAACCTTACATATTTGAGAGCTTCAAAGTGCACTAAGTTAAGAAAGTTTCTTTCAAGAATTTGTCTGCCTTCACTGGAGCACCTTTCCTTTAACTGTTGTAGAAGACTTGGACTCTTCCCAGACATAGTGGGAAAGATGGATAAGCTATTAAAGATTTGTTTGAAAGCTACTTCTATCCAAGAGCTTCCAGATTCCTTTGATGATCTTGTAGGACTTCGCTATTTAGATTTGACAAGTTGCGAGAAACTTAGTTATCTTCCAAGAAGCTTATTTATGCTGCCAACTTTTGTCACATTGAAAGTTGGAGGACGCCCTCAACTTGGTGGATCATTTGCAAGATTCAGAGAAAGCCTTTCAACTACTGCAGAGAGCCGTCCAAGTTTAAAAACTCTGCATTTCAGCCATGCAAGTTTATGTGATGAAGATCTTCATGTAATTATACAGAGTTTTTCCAAACTTGGAAGTCTTAAATGTTTCATCAAACAAATTTGTGTCTATTCCAGCTGCGTTCAAGAATCGTCCTACTTGACAAGTTTGGATTTGAGTTACTGCCTAAATCTTCAAGAAATTCCAAAACTTCCCTCTAGTGTTAGGAAAGTTGATCTGAGACACTGCAATTCCTTAAGTGCAAACACAACAAGTATGCTATGGTCACAGGTTTGTTACTTTTAATCATTTCAAATCTTTTTAACCAAAATAATGATTAAAAAGAAGAGAGAGAAAAATACTGAAGCAATATTCTTCTACAAATAGAGCCATCGGATGTACGACGTCAGAGAAATAGTTATAAACTTGCCATGGCTGTTACTCTGAGAAGTGCAGAGGTGTTACATACATAGATTAAATGAACCAATATGTATTAGAGACTCTGAGAAGCATATATAGACTTTGAGAACCAATATGACTTGTAAATTAGATGTAAGCTTTTGAATTTCTTATTATTTGAGGATGTGAATAAATTGTGTTGGTCCTCAACCATGAACATTTATATAGATGGAAGGATATGTTATGAATATGTAGCTACTTGAATGATTGGTTGATGAAGGCTATGAGATGGGACCTATTAGGAAACAATGGCATGTAGAGATAACATGGTATTGTCTTAAAGAACTTTCATGTGTACCAACTTCTTATTCCACATAATTCAAGGTCCTCATTATAGAGGGTAGGCAAAAAAATTGTAACTTATTAGAAATGTTATTGATAAATTAATCATTAACTTGTATTTTATTCGATGCTGCAGACACTTGCTATTATCCATGAAAATTCAATTGGAGTACTAGGCAGTCCTTTAGAATCTTGTTGAAATTACAAATGTCTTTGTTGAGAAAGACGTAGAAAGCTATGCTTGATTACTATGTTTCAGGGGAATGGCAAATTTGATTCTATTAGAGCTGGATGAGCCAGATAAATAGGTTTATAGGCATTACAATTTACCATCATGTAACAAGCTGTACTTGATTGTACTTGAGAAGTAGATGTGACCGGCGACTTAACTTTTGTGTAAGGAGAAGTTTATGGGATGACATTTCTTTCTGTTTTTATTTTCTGGTCAATGTGGCATGTTCATATGGAGCTTGTATCCAATTTTCAGCTCAGAAAACTCGGGAATTCTATTTGAGTTGCCCTTCTAGTGAGATAATTAAGTAGTGAAACTCTATTTCTAATGTACTGGTGTCATCATTTGTTGGAGTTTTCCATTTTAAATTCTTCAATAATGTCTTTCATTTAAAGTAATCTTATTCAAGGCACCATCCAATGCCAAAAGTTGAGATTTGAGTCTTAGTTAATTTGGTTCCACATTAATTTGAATAATTAGAAATGTCTTATTGGTTTCAATATCCAATTCATGTACATACTATTTTATTTTGAATTTAATCTTTATACAACAAATTTTTTGAAGTTATCCCATTTTCCCCTTTTAATTTTATTCTTGTTATTCTTTATTGTGATAATGATAGTTATTATGATATATGAGAATAGTATTACCCAAAATAAAAAATGCAAAAGCTGGTGAGAAAAAAAAAGATTATTGAAAAGAGTAATTTGGATAAGAATGCCAAATACAAATATGACCATTTGGATAAGAATGCTTTCCAATCGAAGTTCTAACACAAGGACATAACCAACAGAAATTTGATTTTATATTTTGATAAGTAAAAAGAGCGCTAAGTTTTCATCAATTATGCACTTCACTACTTAATTTCCAAGCATTCGAAAACCTAAACTGTTCATTTTTTTCACATAAGCAAATGCACTGATTAAGCATGGATTAATCAAAATTAAACAGCACTAAATCCATAGCAAGGGGATCAAAACTCGTGATAGATTCCTGAAAATAATCAAGTGATCGATCATATGACAAGAACAAAGCATTACTTACATGAAGGTTGAAGATATGCAAGATAACACAATAAATATATAGAGCACCATATGTAATCAACAAACTGAACAAAGATCACAAAATACAAGCAAAGCAGGATGGATCTCATAAAACATTCTAGTTAAGTACTCTTGCTTCTTGAATTAAAATATTTTTCTTCAACTACATATTCTACACCCTGTACAAATTAAACCCAAGATATTTAAACACTAAAATTAGTCCAATAAGCCAATTTTCCTTTTTCTTTAATATGCTTACATTGCATAAACTATTTCCCCACTGTTATCGATATCAAGGTTAGGATCATCGAGCTCTAAGTCTTCGTCCATGTCGTCAATATCCAAGCTGCCGTTAAGATAATGGTTTAGAGACTGAGTTCTGGCTGCAGGAATTGTAGCCTCGGCAATTAACTGCATGATTTCTTCAATGCTCTGCATTGGTTGTTCAGGCTCCTCAAACTGGGTGTTTGTATAGTCAACCATGAGATCAGCTGGGAGGTTCTTCAAGAACCATGGATGGTTTCTAATCTCAGGAATGTTTATTCTCTGCTTTTAAAAGAACATTAGTTTCCAACTGCAATGTTAATGCCACATGTGCACGGTAACAAGAGAAGAAAAGAAAGAAAATGCGGCAAAATTGTAGATTAGAACATTTAAAATCCAATTCAGCTGTCTAAGAAAAAATATCATAATAGAAACTGACTTGCGTAGGGTCAGCGACAAAGATCCTTGAGACCAGATGACGGCATTCAGGTGATATGTTAATACTGTCAGGAATTTAGTACTGGATTTCAAAATTCTCTGCAAGCAAAAATCAACAGTTTTAGAAAAGGAATTCAATGATATTGCCGCATTAACCAGAAAGGATGCAAAAGGCTACATGAGTTGTCTTCTGGAAATTTTTGGTTCATCTGGATCCTGAAAAGGGTATGAGCCCACCAACATGACATATAAGGTCAAACCACAAGACCATACATCCGCAATCTGAGCCATAATCGAGAAGCAGCATCAGTGTAAAGCATTAGTAAAGAAGAAAACAATGCTAGCCAGCCTATGAATGCAGTTATTGTGCATTAACATCTAATATTTGAAGTATGACAAGCATAGAATCACTTGTACTATGCTGAAGGTTATATAGTAGATCTTTATGCAGTGGCGATCCAATTATATTAAACAAAACAAGTGGATGATAGCATGATGCTAAACAAGTGAACAAGACATATAATGCTTTCCTTGAAAATAAGTTGGCATATTGTACCAATTAGCAGATGGATGTGTTCGGAAGGTGTAATAAGATGGAAATAAAAAATATGCAGACACATAAGCTAATCAAAGTACATCTCAATTGGAAATTATTAGAATTTCACAGTGATATATTTATTTGGCCTCATAGCAGCGAAATACCTTGCCATCATATTCCTTCCTGAGTAGAACTTCCGGAGCAATGTATGCAGGGGTACCAACTTTAGATTTTGGTTGTGAATGTAGCACTAAGGATTGCGAAAGAAAAATAGCAAAGATTTGTGTTATAGATATCACAAATTTTATCAGAGAAATAAATTTGCTTGATCTTGGAGGAAATGGAAATTTCAATTAACTGAAGATTTTTAAAAGATAAAAGTAGCAAGAAAAAAGAGGCCAACCTTAGAATACCCAAAATCACATATCTTTAATCAAGGAGCTGGACTGCCATCTAGTAATGTGTTCTCTAACTTCAATTCACGATGGCATACATGCTGCATTAAAGAAGATAAACAGAGAAATTCAGGTTAGACTTCTCGCCTATATATTTTGTAAAACAAATGCACGGAAGTTCCAAACTTGATACCACTGCATGACAATAGCTAACCCCTGAGATAAGTTGTTGGAAGAAGAAGCGCGCCTGAAATGAAAAATAATTAATAATAGGCATTATATAACATATAATGGCAACAGCAGTATGATGCAACTAAACAAAATGCAGTAGATAAGAACTTCATCCTCATTGAACCGTCCTGCATTGCATATTCACTCAAATAGCTCTCCACCAGCAGCATATTCCATCACAATAGACAAATGTGTAGGGGTTAATATGACCTATACTCGCCCAGTAAGATAACTTATCAAATTACAGCTTAAGTAGGACTAAATAGAACAATTCATTGGGAGTATACAGATAGCAGACCTTTTTGAATCTAACAATATTTGGATGCCTCAGTGATCTGTGATTTATAATTTCCCTTCTCACATTTTCATCTATCTGTTAAGAGAAATTGAAGTTAATAACTTAACATCAATTCATTCAATAGCACCACAAGATCAGTTAATTATGTCCAATATCAATTGCATTTACCAACAAATCTTTCAAAATCGTACTTATTGCAGAGTAATCTCAGCTTAAAACTATGATACAAATCAACAAAAGCTTTCAAGTAACAAAAATAAGCAATAAAGGGATGATCTTTGACATTAAAATTGAAAGTCAATAACTCAACTGCCAAATCATGAGTTCATGACCCACACTAATACACACAAACCAAACACACCGCAATAACAATTAATAGACAATAACAAAAAGAGGAATCAGAAAGAAATTCGAAGCTCAAACCTTGTCACCTCTCTCAATATATTTGATAGCAACAAGCTCATTAGTGTGCTTATTTGAGTATAATGATAACAATAATAACAGTAATAATTATGAGAAAAAATACTTATTCTTGGATGCAGGAACAACCTTATTTTAGAGATGCAAGGCAATTATGTCAATCACCAGAGTGAAAAGCTGTATAAGACTAAAGAAGAGTGGTTTAGACATTAAATCATAACTAAGTAACTAACAACATTGAATTAGGCAGCAAGAGACAGAAAAAGACATCCATGATCAAGCTACCAGTTAGTGTATTCCTGATCAAATGAATGATAGTATAATCAAACCTTTTCTTGTTTAAGTGGAGATTCTTCGCTCATAGTTCTTCAATTTGGAGGTGTGGTTGTGATCTTAGCTCTCAAGTAGAACTGCCACAAAGTCTGTAAACGAGTATCACTGATTTCATTTTGTTGATGTGTCTATGTCCTTGTACAATGCAAGAGTCGTGTATGTATGCTTCTTAGTGCTTGTAAGTTTTGAGACTTCTTTGTAGCTTTGATTTGAATACTTATTCTTAGGCTGAAAAACAAATTTTGTATTATACTGTAAAATACTGGTTAAGTATCTTGCCTATGAACCGTGAAGGCATAAATATATAGAATCTAACAAGAAGGCATCTTTATAGGCAAATACTATAGTTGTTGATTCAATAGAAGTGAAGAATCACACACTATTAATCACTCAATTTATTAGGAAACCATGTGTTATTATTATTTTTTATCACAAGTACAAGAACCAGTTTGCAGCAATGTTAAAAGAGATCATTACAAATTTTGCTACAAATGTTTTACTGCACAACAGCATCGACAGATTAAAATGTTCATCACACGTACAAGGACAAGCAAATTTGGCCCAAAATTTCTCACATCCCCACCAATCATTCTGGACGTGACTTGTTTTGCAGTGCAATACTTGTCTCAAGATTGCTTGAGTGATAAGCGAAAACATAATTTGCATTATTTTCTTTCATTCGTGGTGATTGCTATTATAATCTTGCCTAAGAAAAATACTTACTTGGTAATTGCTATGCATGCTACACAAATCTCTCTTGCATTATGCACATGGACATCAAGTCTTTAATGTGTTGTGAATTGTGATTTTTTAGCACTTCATGTCTTATTGATCCTTACTTAGTTCTCTTCATCAAACAGAGTGGTAATAAAGCTTACTGCATTGCTGGAGAAAAAAATAAATTAAAAAAAGACTTACGACACAGTTAAAGCGCTGTCGTAGCAAGAAAACTAAAATTCTTCAAGCATTATGTCCAATGCATGTAGTTATGAGAGACAAGGACCTGATGCAACCATGCTTCAAGACTCAAACCGGTATTCCTATGTACTCTACATCATTTGCATTTTAATAAAAAAGTTATTTACTTATTTAATTTTTTTGCTGTCATAGAACATCACATAAAGTTTTGTTTAGTAGTACCATATTTTGAACCAAGACCATTGTTTTGTATAATACACCAAAAGGTTTTGGAATCAAAAGCAAAATTAAGGGAAAAGCAAAGAAATTTAAAAATTCATTTCATCCTACAAAATGAGAACCTTTAATAGAAATTGCAGATATGTATTGTAGACATGTACCCATATTTATGAAAATTCTCAGTTTAATTTTTGGCCGATCAATCGGTAATGGTCTTTGACTACAATACTTAGGAACAAACCAGAATTAACTCAAGAACAGGATAGAAAAACAAATAGAAGCAGTGAAAAATCAGACAAAAAAAATCAAGAACCAACCTGAGTCAGAGGCTCCATTCTTGATGATGCAGACAGAGAGTGGCAGAGTGTAGGGAGGAGTGGAGGAAGACGCGGTGGCTGCCAGAAAGGAAGAGGCGCTGGACGACGACGGCTGGACGGGGCTCGACGATGGAGGACGAAGGGGCATTCAAAGAACTTCCATAGAGGAGAAAGACGCAGCGTTTGCCGAGTTGAGTGATTTAGCCTTCCTTCTTCTTTAGGTTCTTTAAATTCTGTGGGTGGCTAGCTACCGAGATCAATGCATTCAATTATTGCTAGAGTTTTGCCGTTTTGGTGTGCTTCAGAGAGGAGGGGGCACGAATGATATTAGGAGAAGATGAAGAACATATTATTTTTTATTTTTTATTTTTTTGATATCTTTTGCTTTGCTTCAGAGGGGGATGAATGATTAGGGGAATTGGAGAAGACGAAGAACGATTGATTTTTGTTTTTTTATATATTTTTGTTTTGTTGTTTAAATTAATTAAAACTATAAAATTAGGATTAATTGAATTCTAAAGTTTGATTAATTTAAAAGGGTATTTTTGTCTAATCAAATAAAGTAAGGATGTTTAAGATTTTTTATAAAATTAAATAAAAAATATATTTTTATTTTTATTTAATTAAAGGGGTGTATTAGTAAAAGTGGTGATATAATACATATTTAAAAAATAAAAAATGAAATGCTAATGTGAAAAATAAATTCCACGTGACTTGTTACTATTTGTCCATATTTTAAACGTATCAGTACATATGAATTTATCATCGTACCATAGCAAACATCTTTTTTTATATGATTTACTGTTGTGAGTTACGCTGGGTTATGGTGATTAAGGGTAATTTACACTGTTATGACGGCATAACATTTTGGAATTTAGGGGAAAGAAATCGCACTGTCCAATTTTTTAAAGAAAGAGAAAGAAACACAAATTGGACGGTCTGATTTGTGTGAGCAAGAATTTTGTGTTGCATGAAATCGGATCCACCGATTTCTGGGTCACAAAATTTTTTTTAATCCAAGATTACATTAATCGCACCCACCGATTTCTAGGTCACAATTTTTTTTAATCCGAGGGTACACTAATCGGACTCAGCGATTTTTGGTGGGCAAATTTTTTTTAATCCGAGAGTACACTAATCGAACCCAGCTATTTGTGTTGCGGAAAAAATTTGAGTTGATAGCACGCGGTCGGTCCGTCCGATTTAATTGTAATGCATACATAACACTATAAGAAAAATACCCATTCAGCCACAATTTTTTTAAGCTATATTTGAAAAACGTAGCCTATTCTATGCTTTTCTTCGTGTTGCCTTTTTATAAGAGAAAATGATAACAATTGTGGCATCATTTAAAAAGTATAGCCTTAGGTATTATAGAAATCACTTATAAAGCGTAGTCGTAGGTTGATATCTATAGGTTCACTTTTTGTATCAAAGAGGACGCTTTTAGAGGGTAGCCTATTTATTAAGTTTTGGGTGCGTTTTAAAAGTGATGCCTAATATATCTAGAGCCAAAAACTTGACACTTGGTGAATTTTTTCCCTCTTACATTTTTCGCACGCACACTCAACTCACACACTTAGTGAAATTTTTACCCATTCGCTCCAAGCTCATCATCACTTTTTGGAGAAGAAAACCCTTTCAGAGAATCCTTTCAGAGAATAAATTTTTACCCAAACCTCCACTATCGTCGCACCCGCCCTCTCACTATCGTCACACCCCAGTCACCACTCACCCCCACTCACCAGTCACCGCCACACATCACTCACCACTCACCACTGACCGTCACTCCTCTTTGCCTTCCTGCACTGATCGTCGCTGCGCTGCCCATACCATCGTTGATCTCTGCACTTCTCGTCGTCCTTTTTGTGCTCACGTCGTCAATAAGGTATGTATTAATTTCCATTAGATTCTGAAATTTGAGGGGTTTAGGGTTCTGATTTTAGAAATTGGTTTCCCTCGGTAATCACAAACACAACAACTATGCTCTTACGTATTTCTTGTATTTCAAATTTGAGAGTAACTAAGTTGATGCATGAGCCAGATACGCCATTTTTTAGTTGAAATTGTACTTGTTATTACATCAAACAATATTTAATGTGATGTCTATATTGATGCTTTGCATTGTTCTGGTTTCTAGCTAATATTGTCTGCTCCTAACGATTATACTTATTTTTCCAACTACTTTTCATCCAACCTGTAAACAAAACTCAATAAATTGTAGTGTTAGTGTGGTGAGATCACACACAGAAGGTCCTAGAATCTATTCTATAGGAATCCCTCCATCTAACATTGGTGAGAAATTTGGTTAACTACTGAAAATCAGAAGAGGAACTGATGTTAGTTTTGAAGTGAATGGAGAAATTTTTGCGGTCCATAAATTGGTACTAGCTGCACGGTCACCCGTTTTCAGAGCCCAAATTTTTGGTCCTATGAAAGATCAGAATACTAATTGTATAAACACTGTGGCTACGACTTTAGCATTATTAGAGCAGCGTCAATGTTTTCAGCTGAAAGCAGTTTGTCTCAAGTTTATTGCAACCTCTGAAAACTATCTACTGGACTGTTTTATTGAAGTAGCTACCGAAACTTAAGGCAATGAAAGAATCTGTTTCAACAAAACCTGCTATCTTTGCCATGTCTAACCCCACCATGAATGTTTTTAATTTTGACATTGTCATTGGTGTACCTGGACAGTTGAGTGCACTGCTATTGATGCTTTTAAGCATGCCGGAGGAGATATCGTATTTGGAAGTGAAAACCCTTTCGAAAATGTATATATTAGTAATTAGCTCTCATTGGTTTTGAGTTGAGGTTTCTTGTCTACTTTACATTTTTCCTTAGCTGTGAAGAAACATTTGATTAAAATTTTATGCAGGTAATGGAAAAGTGGGTCATGTAAATCAAGCCAACATGTATCTGTTCCTAGGGTAGGACATGCTTTCAGCTTTCTTGTGTCTTATAAATTTTCATGATCATTCTTATGGTTGGAAATTTTGATTTAGTCTTTCATTTTAAACTTTCTATTTTAGAATTGGTCTAGGATCACTTTTGTCAGGTGCTCGGCTAATAACAAATGGAATGTTACAGGCTGCTGCTGAATGGTATGCGCATGTTAATGTGGACTACTTTTATTAGCATTCATGGAAGTTTGGCAGAATCTCTTTATTTGATATTTATAGTGTTGCATTCTAGAATTCACTAAGCTGCTAAAACCTAAAGCGATTAAGCATATTGTCCTTGTTTTACATGCTCAAACATTTATCTGTTTACATTTCTTTGATGGATCAAACAACACCATATTTCTATGCTGTAAACCATATCCATTGTTTAACCCATGATAATTTGTGGCATCTTCTTGCATTCATGATGACATGCATTCAATCTTTTAAAATAAAATACTAACAATACTGTCTTTTTCACAGCCTTGCTTCATACATGTTAGAGGAAGATATCTCAAAAGGAATCTTGTATCCATCCGTTGATAGGTAATATTTTCGTCACTTGGTATATTTGATTTTTCATTTTTGCTTTGTTGATTGATTGTTCTTATAGCTGATATTATTGGCATTCTCTGATCAATACTTGTGGTTGCTGTAGCATTCGAAATGTAACAACAGAGGTTGGTGCTGCTGTTTTTCGAGCAGCAGTTGAAGACAACTTGGCAGAAGGGCATGGTGATGTAGGGCCCAAGAAACTTGCAAAAATGTCAAAAGTATATGAAATCTTCATTTACACGCTTTATATGATACTAGTTGATATGTTATAGTCTGTAAATTAAATTATTAAATACTATTATTTTATTATGAAAATTAGTTATATGATTAGTAGTAGAAGTTATTAGAGGTTAGGGATACGAGCCATTTTTAGCATCAGAAATTGGACACCAAATCTTAATCCCATTTGCATATACTATCTATGTTGAATGAGTTGCCTAAGATTAACAGTTAAAGTTTACATCCAAATATGGCAAATTAAGTTGTTTGTGATAAAAGAGATAACATACCTCATGTCACACAGTATCTTATGTTGTATACAATGTTTTTCCAAACTTGGCAAGGTGTTGAAGTTCTAACAAAACTTGATAGTTTGTACTATTAGTCTTTTAGTACCCTATTTTATATTATCAAGCCTTATCTTATCAGATGTGGTTTACAATGGTTGCAGGAGGAGACGGTGGAGTACGTCGCAAGAAATATGTGGTACCCTGTGTATTCTTCTCTTGTTCATGAAAAATAGAAGTCTCGTTCTCGTCTCTCATGTAGAATTTTTTTGAAGACCTTGTTCAAGTGCTCTCTATTTTTTGCTGAGAAATGTTTTTAGCATTCATTTTGCTTTGTATGGAGTCAACACACAACTTTCTATTATAATGGTTCCCTTTTTATAATGCTTACCTTTTTGAATATATTAATTCTATATGCTTATTTTAGTGTGAGATGTATACATTTTTACAATTAACTTCATTTTAATACTTTTAAATCATTATTATAAATATATTTTGGTTAGAGTTAATTTTTATTATTTAAAGAAATTATTTAGTATAATTATGTATTTATTTTTATTTTATAATATTCAACTCATTTAAAAAAAGTGCAAAATTATTATACATGTAATCATATTAACTATTATGTTGTATTAATAATTATTATATATATATATATATATATATATATATATATATATATATATATATATATATATATATATATATATATATATATATATATATATACAGAAAAAAACGAGACCTAAGGCTACATTTATATACAGTAGCTATAGTATACAAAAAAAATGAGACCTAAGGCTACACTTATATACAGTAGCTATAGTATACAAAAAAAACAAAGGACCTAAGGCTACACTTATAAAAAGTAGCCATGAAATACAATGTGGCTACATTTTACAGGTGATATAGTAGCGTTGAAAAGCGTAGCCTATTCTGGTAAAAATGGAAGCTGAAAAGCGTAGCCTTTGGTCCTGGACAGCATCACTTGAAAAGCGCACCCTATTTCTAAACGCCAAAAGTGTAGCCCTTGGTGCAGAAAAGCGTAGCCTTTGAGAATAGGCAACGGCCGAATAGGAATCACCCTAAAAAGCGTAGCTGTAGCCCAGAAAGCGTAGCCATAGCCTAAGGCATCATTTTTTTCACTTTTGGCTACACTTTTCAAGTGTACCTGAATGAATGTTTTACTTGTAGTGTAAACAAAAAAAATCACAAAAGCCCCCATTTCTTCATCGTGTGTCTTAGCTCGTGTTCTTCCTCTTCTCTCATTCTTCTCCTCTGTTCTAGCAGAATAATTTTAGTGAGATTGAGAGTAGTTAAGTACGTATAGTGTTATGGATGATAGAGTTGTGTTGAAAATTTATTGTTACGAATAGATTTTATTGCAAACATATGAGGGAGTTCAATTTGTGTGTGAAAATCCATTAGATATTGTTATTCCGTTCACATTATTATTTGAGGAATTAAAAGGTGTGATTTGTGAGAAGATAGATTCTCAAATATTTAGGAGAGTATTGTGTATTTTGTACAAGTATCCTTTACCTGTGTTTGGTGGGTTCGTTCAATTTCAGACCAAATACATGACGGATGAAGCGAGTATGCATGAAATATTTTCAATGTATATGGAAAATTGCCACCGAATGTCATGCATCGAGTTGTATATTGAGTTCGAGCAATCTGAAGCGGACCGTAATATTGAATTGGAAGATTATAATAATGAAAGCGAGGAGGAATTTGAAAGTAACTATGAGATCGTTGGTCCAGGTGAAGACGAAGATGAAGCTGACGACACCATGAACGCAGATGTGGCAGAAGTTGCAAATGCACTAGCAAACCCGCATCCATTTAGGAGCCTTCTTTCATGCTGTCGTTGGATTTGGAGGCTATGCATGCACCGGAGTTCCTCAATATATGAATGCAGATATGTAAAGAAAGATAGCTTTGTGATACTCTGAAGTAGGAGATCAATAAGGTCAGATGAGTAATATATGTGATATGTGGATTGTAATTTGTGACCATAGCATTTGATTACTTTATTAGTTAATAGTTCTTTATTATGATCATACATGGTAAAGTGTGTTTATCAATTGTTTATGTAATAAATGATTTATTAATGTATACATAATAAATGATTTATTACTTATAATGTATGCAGAGCTTCCTGTTGTGGCGGATGATGAATTCACGGTGGGATGGAATTCAGTTCAAGGAAGGCAGTAATCAAGGCAATGAAAGATTATACCATCCATAGAGGTGTAAACTATCCGGTTTATGAGTCAGAATCGACGACATTCTATGCTAAATGTACACAATATGGTGGTGGTTGTGATTGGCTAATCAAGTTTACCAAAATGCAGAAGAAGTACTATTGGCAGATAAGGAGGTACAATGGTAGTCACACTTGTACCAGGTTTACTATTTCTCAAGACCATTCGAAACTGGATTCCAAGATAGTTACAGAAGCAATTAAGCGGTTGGTAGAGGTTGACCCATCTATAAAGGTAAAATCAGTCATTGCTGAAGTCGAGTGAAAGTTTAACTACACCATCAATTATCGCAACGCTTGGTTAGCAAATCAGAAGGCGGTGGAGTCAATTTTTGCAGGTTGGTAAGCATCGTATGAAGCTTTGCCCATATGGTTTGAGGTCATGTGTCACAAGGAGTCATTAGTAGTAGTTCACTTTGAAACAATGCTTGCGTACCAGGGGGATGATTTGGTTCCTGATATCCGTGTACAACATAAAGTCTTCTGAAGTTATTACCCTTGTATTAGGGCCTTCATACACTGTAAGCCAGTGGTGCAGGTGGATGTGACTCATTTGTATGGAAAATACAAGGGTTGTTTATTGGTAGCAGTCTCACAAGATGGTAATAACAACATCGTGCCTATTGCACTTGCCATAGTGGAAGGAGAGACTTCTGATGCATGGTACTTTTTCCTAAGTAACTTGCGTCAACATGTGGTGACACGTGATGGTGTGGGACTTATCTCTGATCGACACGATTCTATTAGGTCATCTATTG
Organism: Arachis hypogaea; assembly: GCF_003086295.3. Taxonomy (NCBI): domain Eukaryota; kingdom Viridiplantae; phylum Streptophyta; class Magnoliopsida; order Fabales; family Fabaceae; genus Arachis; species Arachis hypogaea. The sequence continues at coordinate 25,509,555 of NC_092042.1, forward strand.
ATCGGAGTAATGGGCTTGGTCTCCTCCTGGAGCTTTTCATATGTTTTGTATCTGGTATATTGAGTCAAACTTCTTGAGGAAGTTCAAGGCACCTTACTTGCAGAAGCTTATCATCAACATCGGTAAGTTTGAATACCATGAACTTTGTATTTATTATAAGTACGATTGAATAGAATGGTGTTTATAGTTGATTGTTTCTTTTTCATAGGATATTCGAGGACGATTAGGAAGTACTAGATGCGCTATCAACGATTAAAAGAACGGGGTGAGGCTTGCACCAACTGGCTGACCGGATTCCACGTGAGCAGTATGCTTTGACATTTGATGCTGGATACCGATGGAGTCATATGACCACCAATCTTGTGGAGTGCATCAACTCCGTCTTAAAGGGTGCACACAATCTCCCAGTCACTGCGCTTGTTAAGGCTACATTTTACAAACTGAATTAATGCTGGACTTATGTTCTCTGAGATGGTGACCTCCAAACTACATACAAATCAACGAGCATCGGGAAACATATAGGTTAGCTGTTTTGATAGAGAAAATGAAGTATTTGAAGTACGTGAGATGCCTAGTAGGGTTGAGTATGCAGTAGATCTATGCCAACATCGGTTTGACTGTAGTGAATTCCAGGTTGACCGAATTTCGTGTCGACATGTGTTTGCTTGTTGTGCAAATCAACGGTTGGATTGGCAAGTGTACGTTTATGATGTATACAAGATGGACCAAGTTTGAAGAGTATACAGGGCTAGGTTTAGACCATTGGAAAATCCTGCAACGTGGCTTGCTTATCACGGACCTCGATTCGTTGGCAATCCGTTCCTCAGACGGGTAGCCAAAGGTCGGCATAAGATGACCGCTTCTTAAATGAGATGGACACTTGTATGTTGTGTCATCCTAGGCGATGCAAGCAATGCGGTGCCGAGGGCCATAGTCATAATAGATGTCGTCAAAGTGCTGGTCCAAGTGCAGGTCCAGCCAAAAAATAGGAGTTACTTTTGTTACGTTTCATTTGAATTTACATTAATGTACAACATTGACATCTGAATTTACCTTTTCGTGCTTGTATCCATTTCAAACCTAATTAACATACTCAATTATTAAATAGTAATAACAACCTAATTAACAAAATAGTTACAACAACCAAGTTAACACAATTAATCCAAATAACTTAATTAACATAGTCCAGTACAAAATAGTTACAATAACCTAGTTAACACAATTAATCCATACAACTTAAATAACAACATCAAACACATTATTTTCTCACTGTCTACTTCACATCTTTGTATAACTTTTTGCACTTCTTGGCAATCCTATTAAAAGCGGATGGGGTATACTGATTCGCACTCCGACGTGGAGGATCAGCTTTAAGGTTGTAACCTTTACCTTTTTTACTTGTGGCTGTACCTATCAAAACACAACACATGTAGGATGCAAGTAATCAAATAGCACTTCATTATGTAATACAAATAGAATTTCATCATGAATCTACCAATAGAAATTCATTATCAAACAGAAATTCATTATCAACATTTTATTTTACCTGCACTAGGAGCTGGATCATCATCGCAGTCTTCATCATTTTGAGCGGCCGGCTCATCATCGACAGCATCGTCATCATCATCATCCTCATCTTCATCCTTATCCTCCTCCTCATCCTAATCCTCTTCCTCTGGATTGTTTACTAGGTAGTCATCAGTCTCATCATCAACTGCCTTATTACTCTCTTGAATTAGACTCATCGGAATACGTCTAGGGTTATCACTCTATATAATCCCTCCCACCGCTTCAGCACTCTTACTCGAGTCAATAGACATTCTTCCTCTAGAATTATCACAGGAAGTGCGAACCCAAGGTCTCGAATCCAATGACCTCCTAACTGGAGTAATACCACCCGGATGTGCCAGCTGGTCGGTGGGAATGTCAACATAATTACCTGAATGCGAGTGACCCGGCCCCGGAGCCATGTAATCAAGCAGCTGACTGAATGAAGCTTGCTCCCTTGCCTCAAACTGTGTACCACCCCAATACTGTTGATCTAGCGGGACTGACGCTGAAAAATAATCTGACGGATGTGTGTCAGGAACATATGACGCAAAATAATCAACCCCCTGTTGTGCCGGTGGCGGTGGCGGTGGTGGAGGAGGTGACAGTGCCGGCATTTGTTGCTGTTGATTCTCCTTATTATGAACTGGAGGACCTTCTGGATTCTCTTGAAATACAAGGTTTGACAATTGCAAGTGGGCACTGAATGCTTCTCGGTACCAATGCATGTAAATTTCCAATGGATAATGTAAAGGCACAAAGTTATCAGCAAGAATGTGACTATACCGATTGGTCCACTGCATCACCCAAAAAGAGTGGGTATTGGCCCAATCTTAATTCTTAGGCCCAGTTAGAACTTCACCGTGTGATGCACCTAGATCCTGCTCTTGATTAGGAACACCCTGGCTCAAGCCAAATTGCCTCTTTACTCTATTGGATGCATGCCACTCGATGCATTCAAAAGATATAAGCGGTACCGTGGTACTCCAAATAACCGAATTATGACGAATGTCTAAAGGAATCACGTCTGAGTCAATGTCTCCAATGCCATAAGCCTGCCAAACAAACTGGACACATTGAAATAGTCAGATGATTACACAACAATTAACTCACTGACCAAACTAAATTCAGTACTAGTATTTAACAACATACATGTCCTTCTTGTAGATCATCCAACAACCTCCTGTAGTGCGCAAGCGAATTATATCGGTAGGCATAGTTTTCACGATCCCAGTTACGCCACCTATCGTCAGACAATCCATTAGTTAACTTATTTTGGGAAAAACAAAATACAATTTCTAGAAATTCTTTCAATGCATACTTTAATCAAAATTACCTGTTTGTAATCAGAAACACTTGGGGATTGCCGAAAATCGGCGCAAGAAATGGTAGCCGGATCCAAGCCCAAGTAAGCAACAGTGTCAGTGGACCGTCCATCTCCTTGCAGTCGACACGAGTTGCCCTACACAATGATCTATACAAGTGTGCAAGGCATGCCAAACCCCAACTAAACTGTATGATCCTAGCGAAGTTATAGAGCAAAGGCAGAAATTTCCAGTGCACTATTGCACCCGACTTATCTCCAAACAGAATTGTTCCAAATAACAACATTATGTGACACTTTACATACATCTGATTGTGAACATCATCAGTCAACACTATACGATCTTTCAAACCCCTAAACTACGTTAATTTTATAAAGCTTCCTCTACAGTCCGTCTTCCTTGGTGCAACCCCAAACTGGTGCAAGCACTCGGCCTCCAATGCCTCAAAACTACTCATGGTCGGTCTTGTAACCGGAAGACCATTTGTCGGCAGACCGAGAATTATCGTCACATTCTCCAAGGTCATGGCACACTCACCAACTGGAAAATAAAATGTGTGAGTCTCAGGTCGTCATCTCTCAATCAGAGCATTAATCATTGCTAACTGACATTGGATAACTCCAATATGAGAAACATAATAAAATCTAGTCTCGCGTAAGTGTGACTCAACAATTTGGTTGTATGGATCCGGCGGCTTTAAGTGATCACATATCAACATCCGTAAACCCTACAATATCACATTTCCGTTATAAGTACCAGTATAATATAACTATATTAACAAAAACACAATTATCCTTACATATCCATTATAACTAATTACCAGCATAATTGTATTTCAAACATACACAGTAAATCTGTTAAACAAAAATCCTTCAATCATATTCATTACCTTATAACAAAAATTAATTAACCTTAACTAACTAACCAGAATAATTTCACTATTGATAGATTATTCGTAGAACAATTTTTTTATTTTAACCTCCATTATTATTATTATTATTATTATTATTATTATTATTCACAAAACAACATACTAATTTTCCCATTTTAGGTTTAGTGTTTACTAATTTATTGTCTAAATTTTACTAAATTATGTTAAATTCAATTATTAATAATCATAAATAATTTATTAAATTTATATTATTAATTATAATAATTTATTAAATTCAATTACTAATATTAATACTAATAATAATATCTAATATCTACATATCTCATTCTCATTCACATTCATTCATTCATTCATTCTTTCATTTCATTTCATTTCATTTTAACCAACAATCATAAATAAACCCAAATCAACGATACAGAGACTTATGGTACATATATACATACATGACTAATTCCTATTTTAATCTCTATTTCTAACCACTTAACAGTAACAATATCATACACACATACATGATTAATCTCTACTTAGTGCTATTATAATATATATTGTTAATAAAATCTAATATTATCACTATTATTATTATTATTATTAAATCAAATTATTAAAAAATAAAAATTTACATAATTAGAATGCCCAAAATAATTAACAATATGAATCTCTGGTTAATTTACTTCTTTGATTTTTAGTCTTCTTGCCATTGTCTTTCAATTTTTTTGAGGTCTTTTGTGGTCCAACAATGGTGAAAAATGGCCAAAGTTGTGGGGTTAAGAAGCATGAAAAGGGGAATATGAGAGTGAAAGAGATAGCTACTGGAAAGGAGAAGACACTTGAATTTGGGGTATAGTGCAACGAAGCCAACAAAGGAGCCATCTGCATGCGCGCCACATAGAAGGAGTACGCAAAATCGGACCCATCGATTTGTGTACCGTCCGATTTCAGTTCTCCCAATCAATCTGTCCGATTACTTCTGCACATCCATCACAGCTCGGTGATAAACCATAAACTTCCATATCTCTGCTATACACCATAATTCCTTCCATATCAAAATTAAAAATCTCGGAATTCAAACGAGACATGCATGGTACCTTTTGAAAAGGAGTTTTGTTAGGAAGATAATGAAAAATTTTGATAATGTGAATAATAAATTGATTTATTGGTCCACGATGGATCAAAAAATAAAAAATATTTTTTAAATTCTAATAACAAAATATTTTTATCTTTATTTTTAAATTTTAATCATTTCTTATCCACTACCAAATTCTCAAAATATATGATAAAATAACTATTAAATTTCAAATTTTACCAATGGGAGTTCAACGATAACCAGTTGCGGCTACAGTAGGATCCAGGAGATGCAGCGTTGAACGGTTGCCGATTGCGCGACAACCGGACGTGGCCACAGCGACGGACAAAAGAGGAAGAACCTGCCGAGGGATCTGATACGCCAACGAAGAGACCAGGTACAATTTTGGTCAGCCAGAACTACGCAACGGCAGTAGAACGGTCGGTGAAAGATCACTGCAGCGTCAATGTCCGACAATAATGGGTGAGAAGTTTTAATTATTAATTATAATTTTTTTTATTTTGTTCATAGTAGTCATTATTTTTTTATATTTTTTCTTCTAAAAAACGGTTTAAAAATTATAAAAAAAGAGAGTAATTTTACGATTAAATATTTTGTATAAAACTATTTTTTATTTAATAATTATATTTAAATATAATATATAAAATTATTTATTTATTATATTAAAATATTTTTTAAATATTTTTTTTAAAAAATAAAAATATGCTCTAAATCATGATCACAAAAAATTATACAAAAGGTCTAAATTTATAACCGCTCAACTCCCTGTAACTCGAAACTCTACAAGGACTCAACTACATCCTACATCAACATATATTCGTGTCCACATTAATTTTCTAATGGAAGATTTTTTTTTTAATTAGGGTATCTATTAAATCGAAAGTTCAATGACTAATTCCTCTAATATTGTAGAGGTATAAAATGAGCAACCTTTTCAAACAAACAAATTCTATTTTTATTTTTCAGTGAGTATCAAACTCAAAAAAAATAGTTAAAGACACAAATTTTCCTCTATCTATACCAACTTATGTTGGTAGACTGAACTTTCCAATAAATTGAATTACTTTCGGACTTTAAGTGACTCTAGTCATAAAATTAAAATTTATAGACTATTTTTAGGTTGTGTTTAAACTTTAAACCTACGAAATTTTGAGAATTTTTATTTTTAAATTTAAGCTTTTAATGTGGATAAATTGATAAAATAAAAATAGAAATTTTATCACATTTAAATTAAGATAGAAGAATTTATATAATAAAAATTATAAATTTAATAATAATTATTTTATTATTTTTATTTTAAAAGATTTTTTCCCTGATTTCTCTTTTTTTTTCTTCTTTCATATTTATTTATGATATTTTGTATTTTTCAGTTGTTTATATATTAATATATGAGAAAGTCTAAAAAGTTAGCATTTTTATTAAAATTTGGCCAACACTTAGTTAGCAAAAGAAAAATAAATTATTCTCCATCTTTAAATGAAATTTCATACAATTAAAAATACTATTGATGGCTACAAATCATAAAATCTGTTGACTCTCTAGCACTACTCTTAATATATAACTATGCTATGTATATATTAAAATCGGTCTTTAATATAAACTATATCTTAAAATATAAAATATATATTAAAAATAAGTTGAAATATCACATATATTGATTAAATTTAGGTTAAATTACATAGTTGGTCCTATATTTTTAGTGACATTGCAAATTGGTTCCTATACTTTAAACGTTTATAATTAGATTCCTAAAGAGAATTAAAATTTGTAATTTAATCATACCGTTCAAAAAGTGTTTGATTTAACAGAATATTATCAGCATATTTTTTATTTTAAACATGTGAGTTGCCCATATTTGACAATAAAGACCAATTTATAATTTTAGTGAAAGTATAGGAACCAACCGTGTAATTTAACCATTTGAAAATGACCAAAAATTCTTTATGCTATCTGAACCCATCTCGCCCCTCCCTATCTCTCTCACTCTCACTTTCTCAGTCTCACTCTCACTTTCTCACTATTCAAAATGATACCCTAACTTCGGCGCTTTCTGTCTCTCACCTCAGCTCACAAAATGAGAGTGAGAGAGCTGGGGAGGGGTGAGGTGGGTTCAGATAGCCTAAGAAATTTTTAGTCATTTTTAAATGGTTAAATTACATAGTTGGTTCCCATATTTTTACTAAAATTATAATATTGTCAAATATGTGCAACTCACATGTTTAAAATAAAAAATATTCTAAAAATATTCTATTAAATTAAACATTTTTTAAATGATAAGGACTAAATTATAAATTTTAATTGTTTTAGAGATTTAATTATAAATTTTTAAAATGTAAAAACTAATTTATAATTTTAATGAAAGTATAGAGATCAATTATGTAATTTAATCTTAATTTTAATGTAACTCCATTTTACATTATGCGTTGAGCAATTATTTTGTTAACCACTTTTATTTCACTTTCTTTTGATAATAGTGAAATACATTAAATAAAATATTTTATAATATTCATCATAAATTTTCAAATAGTATATCGTTAAAACTAAGGAAGACTAACAAAAATTCAGAAGAAGTATTATAAATCACATGGAGTAATAAAAAAAATTGTAAATATCCATCTTGGCTCTGGATAATTGTTTTAAAGAACAACAAAATTTTTAGCAAAATTTGTTTTTCTATTTTTGATCTTTAATTTTATAAAATTGATTAGTTCTTTTGTCAATGATATTTCTTTTGAATTAATGAAATCTGTCTACATGGTATATTTAGAATAATTGTCAGATCGTTTAAGATTTTTTTTCTATTTTTTGTTACATTTTTTATATACATTAACTAAATTTATTGGATAAAAATTAAAAAATATTAGTGATTTTAATTTTTTTTTTTACTTATAGAAATTGAATAGAAGATATACATATTAATAAAAATGACATTGCTAATTGTTATCATTAGTCTTACATTTTTACTATTAGTTATTCTAAAATATTAAAATTTGAATCTTTGATGATATATATATATATATATATATATATATATATATATATATATATATATATATATATATTATATCTATTTTATCAGATAAATTAATAATTTAATGTATAATATAGATATGTTTCTTTAACTTAAAGAAAAAATATTATCAAATGGACTCATTAGTTTGATGGAAGTTGATGAGCGGATAATTTATACGCTTTTTGGCATTGTTTTCATATAGTTTTTAGTAAGTTTGAGCTACTTTTAGGGATGTTTTCATTAGTTTTTATGTTAAATTCACATTTCTGGACTTTACTATGAGTTTGTGTGTTTTTCTGTGATTTCAGGTAAATTCTGACTGAAATTGAGGGATTTGAGCAAAACTCTGAAGAAGGCTGACAAAAGGACTGCTGATGCTGTTGGAATCTGACCTCCCTGCACTCGAAATGGATTTTCTGGAGCTACAGAACTCCAATTGGCGCGCTCTCAACGGCGTTGGAAAGTAGACATCCAGGGCTTTCCAGCAATATATAATAGTCCATACTTTATTCGAAGAATGACGACGTAACTTGGCGTTAAACGCCAAGTACACGTTGCTGTCTGGAGTTAAACGCCAGAAAAACGTCATGATCCGGAGTTAAACGCCCAAAACATGTCATAACTCAAAGTTTAACGCCAAGAAATGTCTTAGCTCGTGGAATGATCAAGCTCAGCCCAAGCATACACCAAGTGGGCCCCGGAAGTGGATCTATGCATCAATTACTTACTCATGTAAACCCTAGTAGCTAGTCTAGTATATATAGGACATTTATCTATTGTATTAGACATCCTGGATTGTATTTTGAATCCTGTGATCACGTTAGAGAGGGCTGGCCATTCGGCCATGCCTGAACTCCTTGCTTATGTATTTTCAACGGTGGAGTTTCTGCACACCATAGACTAAGGGTGTGGAGCTCTGCTGTACCTCAAGTATCAATGCAATTCTATTTTCTCTTATTCGGTTTCTATCTTATTCTTATTCCAAGATATTCATTCGTACCCAAGAACATGATGAATGTAATGAGTCAGATTACCCTCATTATTATTCTCACTTATGAATGTGAGTGATTGACAACCACTTCCGTTCTACATGCAACAGAGCTTGAATGCGTATCTCTTAGATTCCCCAACAGAATCTTCGTGGTATAAGCTAGATAGATGGCGGCATTTATGAGGATCCGGAAAGTCTCACCTTGTCTGTGGTATTCCGAGTAGGATCCTGGGAATCCGGAAAGTCTAACCTTGTCTGTGGTATTCCGAGTAGGATTCCGGTAATGAATGACTGTGACGTGCTTCAAACTTTAACCTGCTGGGCGTTAGTGACAGACGCAAAAGAGGGATTCTATTCCAGTAGGAGCGGGAACCAACCGGTGATTAGCCGTACTGTGACAGAGTGCGTAGCATTAGTTTTCACTGCGAGGATGGGATGTAGCCATCAACCATGGGTGATGCCTCCAGACTGGTTAGCTGTGCGAGTGACAGCCGCACAGGGTATTTCCCCGAGAGGAAGAAAGTAGCCACAGTTGATGGTGAACCCCTATACAAAGCTTGCCATGGAAAGGAGTAAGAAGGATTGAGTAGAAGCAGTAGGAGAGCAGGCGTCCTTGGGCTCTACAGCATCTCCACATGCTTATCTGAAATTCCTACCAATGAACCTGCATAAGTATCTTTATCCCTTTCATTATTTCTGTTTTCGAAAGCCCATAAACTATTTTAATCTGCCTGACTGAGAATTGCAAGGTGACCATAGCTTGCTTCATACCAACAATCTCTGTGGATTCGACCCTTACTCACGTAAGGTTTATTACTTGGACGACCCAGTACACTTGCTGGTTAGTTGAACGGAGTTGTGAAAATAAACAATGCCCTCAGAGTATACATCCTACAAGTAAAAAGAATAAGTGATCACAATTTCGTCCACCAAGTTTTTGGCGCCGTTGCCGGGGATTGTTCGAGTATGGACAACTGACGGTTCATCTTGTTGCTCAGATTAGGTAACTTTCTTTTCAAAAACTTTTTCAAAAAAATTTTCTTTTATTTTTCGTTTTTCCAAAAATGTTTTTCGAAAAAAAATCAATAAAAATACAAAAAAATTAGAAAATCATAAAAATAAAAAATATTTTGTGTTTCTTGTTTGAGTATTGTGTTAATTTTTAAGTTTGGTGTCAATTGCATGCTTTAAAAATTTTTCTTGCATTTTTTTTTCGAAAATCCCATGCATTCATAGTGTTCTTCATGATCTTCAAGTTGTTCTTGACAAGACTTCTTGTTTGATCTTGATGTTTTCTTATTTTGTGTCTTTCCTTGTTTTTCATGTGCACTTTTGCATTCATATTTTCCATGCATTAAAAATTGCTAAGTTTGGTGTCTTGCATGTTTTCTTTGCATTAAAAATTTTTCAAAATTATGTTCTTGATGTTCATCATGATCTTCAAAGTGTTCTTGGTGTTCATCTTGACATTCATAGCATTCTTGCATGCATCTTGTGTCTTGATCCAAAATTTTCATGTTTTGGGTCATTTTTGTGTTTTTCTTTAAAAATTTAAAAATCAAAAATATCTTTTCCTTATTTTCCTCCAAATTTTTGAAATTTTGGGTTGACTTGGTCAAAAATTTTTAAAATTAGTTGTTTCTTACAAGTCAAGTCAAAATTTCAATTTTAAAAATCTTATCTTTTCAAAATCTTTTTCAAAAATCATATCTTTTTCATTTTTTATAATTTTCGAAAATTTCAAAAATCTTTTTCAAAATATTTTCAAAAATCTTTTTCTTATCTTTATATCAAATTTTCGAAAATTAGCTAACAATTAATGTGATTGGTTCTAAAAATTTGAAGTTTGCTACTTTCTTGTTAAGAAAGGTTCAATCTTTAAGTTCTAGAATCTTATCTTGTAGTTTCTTGTTAGTTAAGTCAATTTTAAAATTAAATCTTTTTCAAAATATCTTTTTCAAATATATCTTTTTATCTTTTATCTTATCTTTTTCAAAATTTTATCTTTTTCAAAATTTGATTTCAAAATATCTTATCTTTTTCTTATCTTCTTATCCTTTTTCAAATTTTGATTTCAAATCTTTTTCAATCAACTAACTAACTTTTTGTTTGTTTCTTATCTTTTTCAAAACCAACTAACTACCTATCCCTCTCTAATTTTCGAAAATTCTCCCTCTCTTTTTCAAAAATTCTTTTTGTTTTAAATTTTAATTTTAATTATATTTTATCTCTAATTTTCGAAAATACTAACCCCTTTTTCAAAAATTATTTTCGAATTTTTCTCTCCCTCTCATCTCTTCTTCTATTTAATTATTTAATTACTAACACTTCTCTTCACCTCTCTTCATCTACAAATCCATCCTTCTTCTTTCTTATACCCCTATCTTCTTCTACTAACATAAAGGAATCTCTATACTGTGACATAGAGGATTCCTCTTTCTTTTCTTGTTTTCTTCTCTTTCATATGAGCAGGAACAGGGAAAAGGGCACTCTTGTTGAAGTTGATCCAGAACCTGAAAGGACTCTGAAGAGAAAATTAAGAGAAGCTAAATTACAACAATCCAGAAACAACCTTTCAGAAATTTTCGAACAAGAGAAGGACATGGCAGCCGAAAATAATAATAATAATAATGCAAGGAGAATGCTTGGTGACTTCACAAAGCCAACGTCCAAGTTTGATGAAAGAAGCATCTCCATTCCTGCCATTGGAGCCAATAACTTTGAGCTTAAGCCTCAACTAGTTGCTTTAATGCAACAAAACTGCAAGTTTTATGGACTTCCATCAGAAGATCCTTATCAGCTTTTAACTGAATTCTTGCAAGTCTGTGATACTGTAAAGACGAATGGAGTTAATCCTGAAGTCTACAGACTCATGCTTTTCCCTTTTGCTGTAAGAGACAGAGCTAGAATATGGTTGGATTCACAACCTAAGGATAGCCTGGACTCTTGGGATAAGCTGGTCACTGCCTTCTTGGATAAATTCTTTCCTCCTCAAAAGCTGAGCAAGCTGAGAGTGGATGTTCAAACCTTCAAGCAAAAAGATGGTGAATCCCTCTATGAAGCTTGGGAAAGATACAAGCAGCTGACCAAGAGATGTCCATCTGACATGTTTTCAGAATGGACCCTGTTAGATATATTCTATTATGGTCTTTCTGAATTTTCGAAAATGTCACTGGATCATTCTGCAGGTGGATCTATTCACCTGAAGAAAACGCCTGAAGAGGCTCAAGAACTCATTGACATGGTTGCAAACAACCAGTTCATGTATACCTCTGAGAGGAATTCCGTGAATAATGGGATACCTCAGAAGAAAGGAGTTCTTGAAATTGATGCTCTGAATGCCATATTAGCTCAGAACAAAATGTTGACTCAACAGGTCAACATAATCTCTCAAAATCTGAATGGATTGCAACATGCATCCAACAGTACTAGAGAGGTAGCTTCTGAAGAAGCTTATGATCCTGAGAACCCTGCCATGGCAGAGGTTAATTACTTAGGTGAACCTTATGGAAACACCTATAACTCATCATGGAGAAATCATCCAAATTTCTCATGGAAGGATCAACAAAAACCTCAACAAGGTTTTAACAGTGGTGGACGCAATAGGCTGAATAATAGTAAGCCATATCCATCATCTTCTCAGCAACAGACAGAGAACTCTGAACAAAATAATTCTAATTTAGCTAATATAGTCTCTGATCTGTCAAAGGCCACTTTCAGTTTCATGAATGAAACAAGATCTTCCATTAGAGATTTGGAGGCACAAGTAGGCCAGCTGAGTAAGAAAGTTATTGAAACTCCTCCCAGTACTCTCCCAAGCAATACAGAAGAAAATCCAAAAGGAGAGTGCAAGGCCATTGATTTAATCAAAGTGGCCGAATGCATAGGGGAGGAGGAGGACGAAAATCCTAGTGAGGAAGACCTCCTGGGATGTCCTTCAAGCAAGAAGGAGTTTCCTATTAAGGATCCTGAGGAATCTGAGGCTCATACAGAGACCATAGAGATTCCACTAAACCTCCTTCTTCCATTCATGAGCTCTGAAGACTATTCATCCTCTGAAGAGGATGAAGATATCACTGGAGAGCAAGTTGCTCAATACTTAGGAGCTATCATGAAGCTGAATGCCAAGCAGTTTGGTAATGAGACTTGGGAAAGTGAACCTCCCTTGCTCATTAGTGAACTAGATACTTGGATTCAGAAAACTCTACCTCAAAAGAAACAAGATCCTGGCAAGTTCTTAATACCTTGCACCATTGGCACCATGAGCTTTGAAAAAGCTCTATGTGATCTTGGGTCAGGGATAAATCTGATGCCACTCTCTGTAATGGAGAAGCTAGGAATCATTGAGGTACAACCTGCCTTGTTCTCATTACAATTGGCAGACAAGTCAATGAGACAAGCTTATGGAATGGTAGAGGACGTACTAGTGAAGGTTGAAGGCCTTTACATCCCTGCTGATTTCATAATCCTAGATACTAGGAAGGAAGAGGATGAATGCATCATCCTAGGAAGACCTTTCCTAGCCACAGCAGACGCTGTGATAAGATGTTCACAGAGGAGAGTTAGTTCTTCAATTGAATGGGGAATACCTTGTGTTTCAAGCACATGGTCATCCCTCTGTGACAAAAGAGAGTAAGCATGAAGAGCTTCTCTCAGTTCAAGGTCAAGAAGAACCCACACAGTCAAACTCTAAGTTTGGTGTTGTGAGGCCACAACCAAACTCTAAGTTTGGTGTTAAGACCCCATATCCAAACTCTAAGTTTGGTGTTGGGACTACACACAAAAATTGACCTGATCATCTTGTGGCTCCATGAGAGCCACTGTCAAGCTATTGACATTAAAAAAGCGCTTGTTGGGAGGCAACCCAATTTTATTTATCTAATTTTATTTTATTTTGTTTCTTTGTTATTTTTGTGTTTAATTAGGTACATGATCATGAGGAGTCACGAAAAAATCCAAAAAACTTAAAAACAGAGAAAAAAAACAGAAGAAAAAAAAATTTTCACCCTGGAGGACGCACGGGCTGGCGTTCAACGCCCAGAAGATGCATCTGGCTGGCGTTCAACGCCAGAACAGAGCATCTTTCTGGCGTTGAACGCCCAAAACAAGCAACAACCTGGCGTTTAACGCCAGGATGTGCACACAGAGGACAATCTGGCGCTGAACGCCAGAAACAAGCTTGAAACTGGCGTTCAACGCCAGAAACAAGCATCACATGGGCGTTTAACGCCCAGAACATGCACCAATGGGCGTTTGAACGCCAGAATGATGCATGAAGGCAATTTACACGCCTATAGGGTGAAGGAATGGTATTTCTTTTCACCTCAGGATCTGTGGACCCCACAGGATCCCCACCTACCTTTTTTTTAATCCTAATCACACTCTCCTATTCCAAATCTCATTTTCAATGTCACCCTTCCCAAAAAACCTTCACCAATCACCTCAATTCCTCTTCCCAATTTCCCCATGCACCATTCACATCAACCTCCTCTTCCCCATAAATCCCACCTACCTCCATTACATTCAAATTCAATTTCCCACCCTTTCCCACCAAAATGGCCGAAACCTAACCCTCCCCCTCCCTATAAATACCTCTCCTTTCTTCTTCATTTTCACACAACACTACCCATTCTTCTCTCATATAGCCGAACCCACTTCTCTCCCCCTCTTCCACATTCTCTTCTTCTTCTTCTACTCTTCTTCTCTTTTTGCTCGAGGACGAGCAAATCTTAAGTTTGGTGTGGTAAAAAGCCTAAGCATTTTATTTTTTCATTCACCATCAATGGCACCCAAGACCGGAGTTTCCTCAAGAAAAGGAAAAGGGAAGGCAAGAGCTTCCACTTCCGAGTCATGGGAGAAAGAGAGATTCATCTCCAAAAGCCACCAAGACCACTTCTATGATGTTGTGGCAAAGAAAAAGGTGATCCCCGAGGTCCCTTTCAAGCTCAAAAAGAATGAGTATCCGGAAATCCGACATGAAATTCAAAGAAGAGGGTGGGAAGTCATAACCAACCCTATGCAACAAGTTGGATTATTGATGGTTCAAGAGTTCTATGCTAATGCATGGATCACTAGGAACCATGATCAAAGTATGAACCCGAATCCAAAGAACTATATCACAATGGTTCGGGGGAAATACTTAGATTTCAGTCCGGAAAATGTGAAGTTGGCGTTTCATCTACCCATGATGCAAGGTGATGAACGCCCCTACACAAGAAGGGTCAACTTCAATCAAAGGTTGGACCAAGTCCTAATGGACATTTGTGTGGAAGGCGCCCAATGGAGAGTAGACTCCAAAGGCAAACCGGTCCAACTAAGAAGACTGGACCTCAAGCCTGTAGCTAGAGGATGGTTGGAGTTCATCCAAAGATCCATCATCCCTACAAGCAACCGATCTGAAGTTACTGTGGATCGGGCCATCATGATTCATAGCATCATGATTGGAGAGGAAGTAGAGGTTCATGAAGTCATCTCTAATGAACTCTACAAAATAGCTGACAAGCCTTCATACATGGCACGGCTAGCCTTCCCCCACCTCATATGCCATCTATGCTACTCAGCTGGAGTTATCATAGATGGAGATGCTCCATTGAAGAAGACAAGCCCATCACAAAGAAAGGATGGAGCAAACAAGGGAAGTTCCTCACGGCCCTCAAGAAGAACATGAGGAAGTTCATCATCAAATGCCTCAAGGAATGCACTTTCCTCCCAACAACTATTGGGACAACTTAGTACCTCTTTGGAAGACTGAGCCATAATGTTGAACAACTAAGGGTGGAACACATGAACACGCCCTCACTCTCCAAGAAATAAGAGAAGATCAAAGAGCAATGAGGGAGGAGCAACAAAGGCAAGGAAGGGACATAGAAGAATTGAAGAACATCATTGGTCCTTCAAGAAGAAGACGCCACTAGAGGTGGATTCATTCCTTGTTCTTTATTTTCTTTCTGTTTTCGGTTTTTAAGTATTATGTTTATCTATGTTTTGTGTTTCTACTTCATGATCATTAGTGTGTAACCATGCCTTAAAGCTATGAATAAAATCCATTAGTCTTTCACCTCTCTTAAAAGAAAAATGTTTTAATTCAAAAGAACAAGAAGTACATAATTTTCGAAATTATTAGTGAATTTAATTTAATTATATTGATGTGGTGGCAATAATTTTTGTTTTCTGAATGAATGAATGAACAGTGCATATGTCTTTTGATCTTGTTGTTTATGAGTGTTAAAATTGTTGGTTCTTGAAAGAATGATGAACAAAGAGAAATGTTATTGATGATCTGAAAAACATCATGAAATTGATTCTTGAAGCAAGAAAAAGCAGTGAAAAAAAAATGGCGAAAATTTTAGCAAGGATCCAAGGCTTTGAGCATTAATGGATAGGAGGGCCCAAGGAAATTAAAAATCCAGGCCTAAGCGGCTAAATCAAGCTGTCCCTAACCATGTGCTTGTGTCATGAAGGTCAAGTGAAAAGCTTGAGACTGAATGGTTAAAGTCGTGATCCAAAGCTAAAGAGTGTGCTTAAGAGCTCTGGACACCACTAACTGGGGACTTTAGCAAAGCTGAGTCACAATCTGAAAAGGTTCACCCAGCTATGTGTCTGTGGCATTTGTGTATCCGGTGGTAATACTAGAAGACAAAGTGCTTAGGGCCACAGCCAAGACTCATAAGTAGCTGTGTTCAAGAATCAACATGCCTAACTAGGAAAGTCAATAACACTATCTGAAATTCTAAGTTCCTAGAGAAGCCAATCACTCTGAACTACAAAGGAAAAAGTGAGATGCCAAAACTGTTCAGAAGCAAAAAGCTACAAGTCCCGCTCATCTAATTAAATTAATATTCATTGATATTTTGGACTTTATAGTATATTCTCTTCTTTTTATCCTATTTGATTTAGTTGCTTGGGGACAAGCAACAATTTAAGTTTGGTGTTGTGATGAGCGGATAATTTATACGCTTTTTGGCATTGTTTTATATAGTTTTTAGTAAGTTTAAGCTACTTTTAGGGGTGTTTTCATTAGTTTTTATGTTAAATTCACATTTCTGGACTTTACTATGAGTTTGTGTGTTTTCTGTATTTCAGGTAAATTCTGACTGAAATTGAGGGATTTGAGCAAAACTCTGAAGAAGGCTGACAAAAGGACTGCTGATGCTGTTGGAATCTGACCTCCCTGCACTCGAAATGGATTTTCTGGAGCTACAGAACTCCAATTGGCGCGCTCTCAACGGCGTTGGAAAGTAGACATCCAGGGCTTTCCAGCAATATATAATAGTCCATACTTTATTCGAAGAATGATGACGTAACTTGGCGTTAAACGAAGTACACGCTGCTGTCTGGAGTTAAACGCCAGAAAAACGTCATGATCCGGAGTTAAACGCCCAAAACACGTCATAACTCAAAGTTTAACGCCAAGAAATGCCTTAGCTCGTGGAATGATCAAGCTCAGC
Source organism: Arachis hypogaea (assembly GCF_003086295.3). NCBI lineage: Eukaryota > Viridiplantae > Streptophyta > Magnoliopsida > Fabales > Fabaceae > Arachis > Arachis hypogaea. The sequence goes on from NC_092042.1 coordinate 25,526,855, forward strand.
CCAAGCATACACCAAGTGGGCCCCGGAAGTGGATTTATGCATCAATTACTTACTCATGTAAACCCTAGTAGCTAGTCTAGTATATATAGGACATTTATCTATTGTATTAGACATCCTGGATTGTATTTTGAATCCTGTGATCACGTTAGAGAGGGCTGGCCATTCGGCCATGCCTGAACTCTTGCTTATGTATTTTCAACGGTGGAGTTTCTGCACACCATAGACTAAGGGTGTGGAGCTCTGCTGTACCTCAAGTATCAATGCAATTCTATTTTCTCTTATTCGGTTTCTATCTTATTCTTATTCCAAGATATTCATTCGTACCCAAGAACATGATGAATGTAATGAGTCAGATTACCCTCATTATTATTCTCACTTATGAATGTGAGTGATTGACAACCACTTCCGTTCTACATGCAACAGAGCTTGAATGCATATCTCTTAGATTCCCCAACAGAATCTTCGTGGTATAAGCTAGATAGATGGCGGAATTTATGAGGATCCGGAAAGTCTCACCTTGTCTGTGGTATTCCGAGTAGGATCCTGGGAATCCGGAAAGTCTAACCTTGTCTGTGGTATTCCGAGTAGGATTCCGGTAATGAATGACTGTGACGTGCTTCAAACTTTAACCTGCTGGGCGTTAGTGACAGACGCAAAAGAGGGATTCTATTCCAGTAGGAGCGGGAACCAACCGGTGATTAGCCGTACTGTGACAGAGTGCGTGCATTAGTTTTCACTGCGAGGATGGGATGTAGCCATTAGCCATGGGTGATGCCTCCAGACTGGTTAGCTGTGCGAGTGACAGCCGCACAGGGTATTTCCCCGAGAGGAAGAAAGTAGCCACAGTTGATGGTGAACCCCTATACAAAGCTTGCCATGGAAAGGAGTAAGAAGGATTGAGTAGAAGCAGTAGGAGAGCAGGCGTCCTTGGGCTCTACAGCATCTCCACATGCTTATCTGAAATTCCTACCAATGAACCTGCATAAGTATCTTTATCCCTTTCATTATTTCTGTTTTCGAAAGCCCATAAACTATTTTAATCTGCCTGACTGAGATTGCAAGGTGACCATAGCTTGCTTCATACCAACAATCTCTGTGGATTCGACCCTTACTCACGTAAGGTTTATTACTTGGACGACGCAGTACACTTGCTGGTTAGTTGAACGGAGTTGTGAAAATAAACAATGCCCTCAGAGTAACATCCTACAAGTAAAAGAACAAGTGATCACAATTTCGTCCACCAAGTTTTTGGCGCCGTTGTCGGGGATTGTTCGAGTATGGACAACTGACGGTTCATCTTGTTGCTCAGATTAGGTAACTTTCTTTTCAAAAACTTTTTCAAAAATTTTCTTTTATTTTTCGTTTTTCCAAAATGTTTTTCGAAAAAAAAATCAATAAAAATACAAAAAAATTAGAAAATCATAAAAATCAAAAATATTTTGTGTTTCTTGTTTGGTATTGTGTTAATTTTTAAGTTTGGTGTCAATTGCATGCTTTAAAAATTTTTCTTGCATTTTTTTTCGAAAATCCATGAATTCATAGTGTTCTTCATGATCTTCAAGTTGTTCTTGATAATCCTCTTGTTTGATCTTGATGTTTCTTTTTTGTGTCTTTCCTTGTTTTTCATGTGTACTTTTGCATTATATTTTCCATGCATTAAAATTGCTAAGTTTGGTGTCTTGCATGTTTTCTTTGCATAAAAATTTTTCAAAATTATGTTCTTGATGTTCATCATGATCTTCAAAGTGTTCTTGGTGTTCATCTTGACATTCATAGCATTCTTGCATGCATCTTGTGTCTTGATCCAAAATTTTCATGTTTTGGGTCATTTTTGTGTTTTTCTTTAAAATTAAAAATCAAAAAATATCTTTTCCTTATTTTCCTCCAAATTTTCGAATTTTGGGTTGACTTGGTCAAAATTTTTAAAATTAGTTGTTTCTTACAAGTCAAGTCAAAATTTCAATTTTAAAAATCTTATCTTTTCAAAATCTTTTTCAAAAATCATATCTTTTTCATTTTTTTATATAATTTTCGAAAATTTCAAAATTAATTTTCAAAATATTTTCAAAAATCTTTTTCTTATCTTTATATCAAATTTTCGAAAATTAGCTAACAATTAATGTGATTGTTTCCAAAAATTTGAAGTTTGTTACTTTCTTGTTAAGAAAGGTTCAATCTTTAAGTTCTAGAATCTTATCTTGTAGTTTCTTGTTAGTTAAGTAATTTTAAAAATTAAATCTTTTTCAAATATATCTTTTTATCTTTTATCTTATCTTTTTCAAAATTTTATCTTTTTCAAAATTTGATTTCAAAAATATCTTATCTTTTTCTTATCTTCTTATCCTTTTTCAAATTTTGATTTCAAATCTTTTTCAATCAACTAACTAACTTTTTGTTTGTTTCTTATCTTTTTCAAAATCAACTAACTACCTATCCCTCTCTAATTTTCGAAAATTCTCCCTCTCTTTTTCAAAAATTCTTTTTGTTTTAAATTTTAATTTTAATTATATTTTATCTCTAATTTTCGAAAATACTAACCCCTTTTTCAAAAATTATTTTCGAATTTTTCTCTCCCTCTCATCTCTTCTTCTATTTAATTATTTAATTACTAACACTTCTCTTCACCTCTCTTCATCTACAAATCCATCCTTCTTCTTTCTTATACCCCTATCTTCTTCTACTAACATAAAGGAATCTCTATACTGTGACATAGAGGATTCCTCTTTCTTTTCTTGTTTTCTTCTCTTTCATATGAGCAGGAACAGGAAAAGGGCACTCTTGTTGAAGTTGATCCAGAACCTGAAAGGACTCTGAAGAGAAAATTAAGAGAAGCTAAATTACAACAATCCAGAAACAACCTTTCAGAAATTTTCGAACAAGAGAAGGACATGGCAGCCGAAAATAATAATAATAATAATGCAAGGAGAATGCTTGGTGACTTCACAAAGCCAACGTCCAAGTTTGATGGAAGAAGCATCTCCATTCCTGCCATTGGAGCCAATAACTTTGAGCTTAAGCCTCAACTAGTTGCTTTAATGCAACAAAACTGCAAGTTTTATGGACTTCCATCTGAAGATCCTTATCAGTTTTTAACTGAATTCTTGCAAGTCTGTGATACTGTAAAGACGAATGGAGTTAATCCTGAAGTCTACAGACTCATGCTTTTCCCTTTTGCTGTAAGAGACAGAGCTAGAATATGGTTGGATTCACAACCTAAGAATAGCCTGGACTCTTGGGATAAGCTGGTCACTGCCTTCTTGGATAAATTCTTTCCTCCTCAAAAGCTGAGCAAGCTGAGAGTGGATGTTCAAACCTTCAAGCAAAAAGATGGTGAATCCCTCTATGAAGCTTGGGAAAGATACAAGCAGCTGACCAAGAGATGTCCATCTGACATGTTTTCAGAATGGACCCTGTTAGATATATTCTATTATGGTCTTTCTGAATTTTCGAAAATGTCACTGGATCATTCTGCAGGTGGATCTATTCACCTGAAGAAAACGCCTGAAGAGGCTCAAGAACTCATTGACATGGTTGCAAACAACCAGTTCATGTATACCTCTGAGAGGAATTCCATGAATAATGGGATAACTCAGAAGAAAGGAGTTCTTGAAATTGATGCTTTGAATGCCATATTAGCTCAGAACAAAATGTTGACTCAACAGGTCAACATAATCTCTCAAAATCTGAATGGATTGCAACATGCATCCAACAGTACTAGAGAGGTAGCTTCTGAAGAAGCTTATGATCCTGAGAACCCTGCCATGGCAGAGGTTAATTACTTAGGTGAACCTTATGGAAACACCTATAACTCATCATGGAGAAATCATCCAAATTTCTCATGGAAGGATCAACAAAAACCTCAACAAGGTTTTAACAATGGTGGACGCAATAGGCTGAATAATAGTAAGCCATATCCATCATCTTCTCACAACAGACAGAGAACTCTGAACAAAATAATTCTAATTTAGCTAATATAGTCTCTGATCTGTCAAAGGCCACTTTCAGTTTCATGAATGAAACAAGATCTTCCATTAGAGATTTGGAGGCACAAGTAGGCCAGCTGAGTAAGAAAGTTATTGAAACTCCTCCCAGTACTCTCCCAAGCAATACAGAAGAAAATCCAAAAGGAGAGTGCAAGGCCATTGATTTAATCAAAGTGGCCGAATGCATAGGGGAGGAGGAGGACGAAAATCCTAGTGAGGAAGACCTCCTGGGATGTCCTTCAAGCAAGAAGGAGTTTCCTATTAAGGATCCTGAGGAATCTGAGGCTCATACAGAGACCATAGAGATTCCACTAAACCTCCTTCTGCCATTCATGAGCTCTGAAGACTATTCATCCTCTGAAGAGGATGAAGATATCACTGGAGAGCAAGTTGCTCAATACTTAGGAGCTATCATGAAGCTGAATGCCAAGCTGTTTGGTAATGAGACTTGGGAAAGTGAACCTCCCTTGCTCATTAGTGAACTAGATACTTGGATTCAGAAAACTCTACCTCAAAAGAAACAAGATCCTGGCAAGTTCTTAATACCTTGCACCATTGGCACCATGAGCTTTGAAAAAGCTCTATGTGATCTTGGGTCAGGGATAAATCTGATGCCACTCTCTGTAATGGAGAAGCTAGGAATCATTGAGGTACAACCTGCCTTGTTCTCATTACAATTGGAAGACAAGTCAATGAGACAAGCTTATGGAATGGTAGAGGACGTACTAGTGAAGGTTGAAGGCCTTTACATCCCTGCTGATTTCATAATCCTAGATACTAGGAAGGAAGAGGATGAATGCATCATCCTAGGAAGACCTTTCCTAGCCACAGCAGAAGCTGTGATAAGATGTTCACAGAGGAGAGTTAGTCCTTCAATTGAATGGGGAATACCTTGTGTTTCAAGCACATGGTCATCCCTCTGTGACAAAAGAGAGTAAGCATGAAGAGCTTCTCTCAGTTCAAGGTCAAGAAGAACCCACACAGTCAAACTCTAAGTTTGGTGTTGTGAGGCCACAACCAAACTCTAAGTTTGGTGTTAAGACCCCATATCCAAACTCTAAGTTTGGTGTTGGGACTACACACAAAAATTGACCTGATCATCTTGTGGCTCCATGAGAGCCACTGTCAAGCTATTGACATTAAAGAAGCGCTTGTTGGGAGGCAACCCAATTTTATTTATCTAATTTTATTTTATTTTGTTTCTTTGTTATTTTTGTGTTTAATTAGGTACATGATCATGAGGAGTCACGAAAAAATAAAAAAAAAACTTAAAAACAGAGTCAAAAACAGAAGAAAAAAATTTTTCACCCTGGAGGACGCACGGGCTGGCGTTCAACGCCCAGAAGATGCATCTGGCTGGCGTTCAACGCCAGAACAGAGCATCTTTCTGGTGTTGAACGCCCAAAACAAGCAACAACCTGGCGTTTAACGCCAGGATGTGCACACAGAGGACAATCTGGCGTTGAACGCCAGGAACAAGCTTGAAACTGGCGTTCAACGCCAGAAACAAGCATCACATGGGCGTTTAACGCCTAGAACATGCACCAATGGGCGTTTGAACGCCAGAATGATGCATGAAGGCAATTTACACGCCTATAGGGTGAAGGAATGGTATTTCTTTTCACCTCAGGATCTGTGGACCCCACAGGATCCCCACCTACCTTTTCTTTTAATCCTAATCACACTCTCCTAATCCAAATCTCATTTTCAATGTCACACTTCCCAAAAACCTTCACCAATCACCTCAACCCTCTTCCCAATTTCCCCATGCACCATTCACATCAACCTCCTCTTCCCCATAAATCCCACCTACCTCCATTACATTCAAATTCAATTTCCCACCCATTCCCACCCAAAATGGCCGAAACCCAACCCTCCCTCTCCCTATAAATACCTCTCCTTTCTTCTTCATTTTCACACAACACTACCCATTCTTCTCTCATATAGCCGAACCCACTTCTCTCCCCCTCTTCCACATTCTCTTCTTCTTCTTCTACTCTTCTTCTCTTTTTGCTCGAGGATGAGCAAATCTTAAGTTTGGTGTGGTAAAAAGCCTAAGCTTTTTATTTTTTCATTCACCATCAATGGCACCCAAGACTGGAGTTTCCTCAAGAAAAGGAAAAGGGAAGGCAAGAGCTTCCACTTCCGAGTCATGGGAGAAAGAGAGATTCATCTCCAAAAGCCACCAAGACCACTTCTATGATGTTGTGGCAAAGAAAAAGGTGATCCCCGAGGTCCCTTTCAAGCTCAAAAAGAATGAGTATCTGGAAATCCGACATGAAATTCAAAGAAGAGGGTGGGAAGTCATAACCAACCCTATGCAACAAGTCGGATTATTGATGGTTCAAGAGTTCTATGCTAATGCATGGATCACTAGGAACCATGATCAAAGTATGAACCCGAATCCAAAGAACTATATCACAATGGTTCGGGGGAAATACTTAGATTTCAGTCCGGAAAATGTGAGGTTGGCGTTTCATCTACCCATGATGCAAGGTGATGAACGCCCCTACACAAGAAGGGTCAACTTCAATCAAAGGTTGGACCAAGTCCTAATGGACATTTGTGTGGAAGGCGCCCAATGGAGAGTAGACTCCAAAGGCAAACCAGTCCAACTAAGAAGACTGGACCTCAAGCCTGTAGCTAGAGGATGGTTGGAGTTCATCCAAGGATCCATCATCCCTACAAGCAACCGATCTGAAGTTACTGTGGATCGGGCCATCATGATTCATAGCATCATGATTGGAGAGGAAGTAGAGGTTCATGAAGTCATCTCTAATGAACTCTACAAAATAGCTGACAAGCCTTCATACATGGCACGGCTAGCTTTCCCCCACCTCATACGCCATCTATGTTATTCAGCCGGAGTTATCATAGATGGAGATGTCTCCATTGAAGAAGACAAGCCCATCACCAAGAAAAGGATGGAGCAAACAAGGGAAGTTCCTCACGGCCCTCAAGAAGAACATGAGGAAGTTCATCATCAACAAATGCCTCAAGGAATGCACTTTCCTCCCAACTATTGGGAGCAACTTAGTACCTCTTTGGAAGACTTGAGCCATAATGTTGAACAACTAAGGGTGGAACATCATGAACACGCCCTCACTCTCCAAGAAATAAGAGAAGATCAAAGAGCAATGAGGGAGGAGCAACAAAGGCAAAGAAGGGACATAGAAGAATTGAAGAACATCATTGGTCCTTCAAGAAGAAGACGCCACTAGAGGTGGATTCATTCCTTGTTCTTTATTTTCTTTCTGTTTTCGGTTTTTAAGTATTATGTTTATCTATGTTTGTGTGTTTCTACTTCATGATCATTAGTGTGTAACCATGCCTTAAAGCTATGAATAAAATCCATTAGTCTTTCACCTCTCTTAAAAGAAAAATGTTTTAATTCAAAAGAACAAGAAGTACATAATTTTCGAAATTATTAGTGAATTTAATTTAATTATATTGATGTGGTGGCAATAATTTTTGTTTTCTGAATGAATGAATGAACAGTGCATATGTCTTTTGATCTTGTTGTTTATGAGTGTTAAAATTGTTGGTTCTTGAAAGAATGATGAACAAAGAGAAATGTTATTGATGATCTAAAAAACATCATGAAATTGATTCTTGAAGCAAGAAAAAGCAGTGAAAAAAAAAATTTGCGAAAATTTTAGCAAGGATCCAAGGCTTTGAGCATTAATGGATAGGAGGGCCCAAGGAAATTAAAAATCCATGCCTAAGCGGCTAAATCAAGGTGTCCCTAACCATGTGCTTGTGTCATGAAGGTCCAAGTGAAAAGCTTGAGACTGAATGGTTAAAGTCGTGATCCAAAGCTAAAGAGTGTGCTTAAGAGCTCTGGACACCACTAACTGGGGACTTTAGCAAAGCTGAGTCACAATCTGAAAAGGTTCACCCAGCTATGTGTCTGTGGCATTTGTGTATCCGGTGGTAATACTGGAAGACAAAGTGCTTAGGGCCACAGCCAAGACTCATAAGTAGCTGTGTTCAAGAATCAACATGCCTAACTAGGAAAGTCAATAACACTATCTGAAATTCTAAGTTCCTAGAGAAGCCAATCACTCTGAACTACAAAGGAAAAAGTGAGATGCCAAAACTGTTCAGAAGCAAAAAGCTACAAGTCCCGCTCATCTAATTAAATTAATATTCATTGATATTTTGGACTTTATAGTATATTCTCTTCTTTTTATCCTATTTGATTTTTAGTTGCTTGGGGACAAGCAACAATTTAAGTTTGGTGTTGTGATGAGCGGATAATTTATACGCTTTTTGGCATTGTTTTCATATAGTTTTTAGTAAGTTTAAGCTACTTTTAGGGATGTTTTCATTAGTTTTTATGTTAAATTCACATTTCTGGACTTTACTATGAGTTTGTGTGTTTTTCTGTGATTTCAGGTAAATTCTGACTGAAATTGAGGGATTTGAGCAAAACTCTGAAGAAGGCTGACAAAAGGACTGCTGATGCTGTTGGAATCTGACCTCCCTGCACTCGAAATGGATTTTCTGGAGCTACAGAACTCCAATTGGCGCGCTCTTAACGGCGTTGGAAAGTAGACATCCAGGGCTTTCCAGAAATATATAATAGTCCATACTTTATTCGAAGAATGACGACGTAACTTGGCGTTAAACGCCAAGTACACGCTGCTGTCTGGAGTTAAACGCCAGAAAAACGTCATGATCCGGAGTTAAACGCCCAAAACACGTCATAACTCAAAGTTTAACGCCAAGAAATGCCTTAGCTCGTGGAATGATCAAGCTCAGCCCAAGCATACACCAAGTGGGCCCCGGAAGTGGATTTATACATCAATTACTTACTCATGTAAACCCTAGTAGCTAGTCTAGTATATATAGGACATTTATCTATTGTATTAGACATCCTGGATTGTATTTTGAATCCTGGGATCACGTTAGAGAGGGCTGGCCATTCGGCCATGCCTGAACTCTTTGCTTATGTATTTTCAACGGTGGAGTTTCTACACACCATAGATTAAGGGTGTGGAGCTCTGCTGTACCTCAAGTATTAATGAAGTTCTATTATCTTTTATTCAAATCTCTCTTATTCTTATTCCAAGATATTCATTCGTACCCAAGAACATGATGAATGTAATGAGTCAGATTACCCTCATTATTATTCTCACTTATGAATGTGAGTGATTGACAACCACTTCTGTTCTACATGCAACAGAGCTTGAATGCGTATCTCTTAGATTCCCCAACAGAATCTTCGTGGTATAAGCTAGATAGATGGCGGCATTTATGAGGATCCGGAAAGTCTCACCTTGTCTGTGGTATTCCGAGTAGGATCTTGGGAATCCGGGAAGTCTAACCTTGTCTGTGGTATTCCGAGTAGGATTCCGGTAATGAATGACTGTGACGTGCTTCAAACTTTAACCTACTGGGCGTTAGTGACAGACGCAAAAGAGGGATTCTATTCCAGTAGGAGCGGGAACCAACCGGTGATTAGCCGTACTGTGACAGAGTGCGTGCATTAGTTTTCACTGCGAGGATGGGATGTAGCCATTAGCCATGGGTGATGCCTCCAAACTGGTTAGCTGTGCGAGTGACAGCCGCACAGGGTATTTCCCCGAGAGGAAGAAAGTAGCCACAGTTGATGGTGAACCCCTATACAAAGCTTGCCATGGAAAGGAGTAAGAAGGATTGAGTAGAAGCAGTAGGAGAGCAGGCGTCCTTGGGCTCTACAGCATCTCCACATGCTTATCTGAAATTCCTACCAATGAACCTGCATAAGTATCTTTATCCCTTTCATTATTTCTGTTTTCGAAAGCCCATAAACTATTTTAATCTGCCTGACTGAGATTTGCAAGGTGACCATAGCTTGCTTCATACCAACAATCTCTGTGGATTCGACCCTTACTCACGTAAGGTTTATTACTTGGACGACCCAGTACACTTGCTGGTTAGTTGAACGGAGTTGTGAAAATAAACAATGTCATCAGGGTATACAAAAAAGAATAGTGATCACAATTTCGTCCACCAAGTTTTTGCCTTCTGGGCGTTTAACGCCAGTCTGCTAGCATTCTAGGCGTTCAGAAAAACGCCCAGTGACAAAGGACTTCCTGGCGTTCAACGCCAGAAAGAAGCACCAGATGGGCGTTGAACGCCCAGGAGAAGCACCATCCTGGCGTTAAACGCCCAAAACATGCATCGTTTGGGCGTTTAACGCCAGGATGGTGGGGAGGAGGTAAAATTCGTTTTTCTTTATAATTTTTCTAAATTTTTATGTTTCAATTCATGATTTCTTGCATAAACATGTTTCAAAATGTCATCCTTCAATTCCAAAATTTTTAATCCTAATTTCTAAAAACACTAATTTCTAAAATCCCTTTTTTCAAAAATATCAAATATATCTTAATTCATAAGCCCAAATCTTTTTCCAATCTAAATCTCTTTCAAATATTTTTCAACTCATCATATCTTTTGGATTTCAAAATTGCCTTTCCCTCTTTTCCTATCCTGTCATTTCTTTTGCTTGAGGACAAGCAAACCTCTAAGTTTGATGTGAGTTGCCATGATCACTGAGCTAAAACTCATCAAGATCATGGCACCTAAGGGAACAAGAAGAGCAAGGACGTGAACTTAAGGGAGCAGAAGCGTCAGAAATTAATTCTTGAAGGCACCCTACAGACTAGAGGAACATCCACTTCCCAAAATACAGGTTGTTAAGTTCTAATTCTAGCTTTAACTCTGTGATAGTATTATTATAAAAATTCACCTTAGGAGATATTTAGTAGTAATTAGTATGTCTATGTAGATTTTATTTCCAATTAAGCTATAATTTATTTTTCTCATCATCATCAGGCATGAATAAAGTAGTAGATTTTTTTTAGAATAAAGAAGTAATCTATATTTTTTCGAGTTCTTAATAATAAAATTTATAATTAATTATATGTGGTGGCAATACTTTTTGTTCTCTGAATGAATACTTGAACAGTGCATAATATGTACTCTGAATTTGATGAATATTGGCTCCTGAAAGGATGAGGAACACGAAAAATATTATTGATGATCTGAAAGATCATGAAATTGATTCTTGAAGCAAGAAAAAGCAGTCAAAAAAAATTAAAAAAAAAAAAACAAGCCATGGGCACTAGCCAAGAGTAAAAAGGATCCAAGGCTTTGAGCATCAATGGATAGGAGGGCCCAAGGAAATAAAATCCAGGCCTAAGCGGCTAAACCAAGCTGTCCCTAACCATGTGCTTGTGTCATGAAGGTCCAAGTGAAAAGCTTGAGACTGAGTGGTTAAAGTCGTGATCCAAAGCAAAAGAGTGTGCTTAAGAGCTCTGGACACCACTGACTGGGGACTCTAGCAAAGCTGAGTCATAATCTGAAAAGGTTCACCCAATTATGTGTCTGTGGCATTTATGTATCCGGTGGTAATACTGGAAGACAAAGTGCTTAGGGCCACGGCCAAGACTCATAAAATAACTATGTTCAAGAATCAACATACTACACTAGGAGAGTCAATAATACTATCTGAATTTCGAGTTCCTAAGAATGCCAATCATTCTGAAAATTTAAAGATACAGGGAGATGCCAAAACTATTCAGAGACAAAAAGCTACAAGCCCCGCTCATCTAATAAGAACCTGAGCTTCATTTAAAACTCGAGAATATTATTACTTCTTTATTTCTGTTAAAACCTATTTTATTTATCTAGTTGCTTGAGGACAAGCAACAGTTTAAGTTTGGTGTTGTGATGAGCGGATATTTTGTACGCTTTTTTGGGGTAATTTCATGTAGATTTTAGCATGTTTTAATTAATTTTTAGTAGAATATTATTAGTTTTTAGGCAAAAATTATATTTCTGGACTTTACTATGAGTTTGTGTGTTTTTCTGTGATTTCAGGTATTTTCTGGCTGAAATTGAGGGAGCTGAGCAAAAATCTGACTTAGGCTGAAAAAGGACTGCTGATGCTGTTGGATCCTGACCTCCCTGCACTCGAAATGGATTTTCTGGAGCTACAGGAGTCCAATTGGCGCGCTCTCAACGGCGTTGGAAAGTAGACATCCAGGGCTTTCCAGCAATATATAATAGTCCATACTTTGCGCAAGGATAGACGACGTAATTTGGCGTTAAACGCCAAATTCATGCTGCTGTCTGGAGTTAAACGCCAGAAAAACGTCATGATCCGGAGTTGAACGCCCAAAACACGTCATAACCTGAAGTTTGACGCCAAGAAGGGCCTCTACACGTGGAAAGCTTTAGTCTCAGCCCCAGCACACACCAAGTGGGCCCCAGAAGTGGATTTCTGCACCAATTATCTTAGTTTATTCATTTTCTGTAAACCTAGGTTACTAGTTTACTATTTAAACAACTTTTACAGACATTTCTTGTACCTCATGACATTTTCAGATCTGAATTACATACTTTGTGACGGCATGAGTCTCTAAACTCCATTGTTGGGGGTGAGGAGCTCTGCAGCGTCTCGATGATTTAATACAATTCCTTTGTTTTCCATTCAAACACGCTTGTTCTTATCTAAGATGTTTATTCACGCTTAATTGTGAAGAAGGTGATGATCCGTGACACTCATCACCTTCCTCAATCCATGAACGTGTGCCTGACAACCACCTCCGTTCTACATCAGATTGAATGAATATCTCTTAGATTCCCCAACAGAATCTTCGTGGTATAAGCCGGATTGATGGCGGCATTCATGAGAATCCGGAAAGTCTAAACCTTGTCTGTGGTATTCCGAGTAGGATTCCGGGATTGAATGACTGTGACGTGCTTCAAACTCCTGAGGGCTGGGCGTTAGTGACAGACGCAAAAGAATCAATGGATTCTATTCCAACCTGATTGAGAACCGACAGATGATTAGCCGTGCTGTGACAGAGCATAGGAACGTTTTCACTGAGAGGATGGGAAGTAGCCACTGACAACGGTGACACCCTACATAGAGCTTGCCATGGAAGGAACTTGCGTGTGAGAAAGAGGATTTCAAGGAAGAGTTGAAGTTCAAAGGACAAAGCATCTCCAAAACTCCAACATGTTTCTCATTACTGCACAACAAGTAACTCTATTATTTTAACTTACAATTTTATGAAATTTGTAGTTTGGCTTTTTACAAATAAATCCAAATAACTTCTTTAGCCTCCTGACTAAGATTAATAAAATAAGTATTGATTGCTTCAAACCAATAATCTCCGTGGGATCGACCCTTACTCACGTAAGGTATTACTTGGACGACCCAGTGCACTTGCTGGTTAGTTGGACGAAGGCTCTATTATCATATTCCATAAAGAGATACAATTTCGTCCACCAAGTTTTTGGCGCCGTTGCCAGCATGATAAGAAATTGTCATCCAGAGTCTTTGAGCCAGGACAGAAAGTTCTGTTATTTAATTCAAGGCTCAAATTATTCCCTGGGAAATTAAAATCCCGGTGGAGAGGTCCATATATAATCACAAACGTATCACCATATGGATACATAGAACTTCAGGATAGTGACTCTAACAAAAAGTTCATTGTTAATGGACAAAGAGTTAAACACTATCTTGAAGGTAATCTCGAGCAAGAATGCTCAAAACTGAGACTTGATTAAAAGCTCAGTAATAGTCCAGCTAATGACATTAAAGAAGCGCTTGCTGGGAGGCAACCCAGCCAATCACAAAATTTAATTTTATTCGTTAAAGTTTTACAGGTAGATGCTACAGTATCTTCAAAAGGTGAAATAGCAATTGGTTGAAGTCACAGAGTTACAGGGAAATTTGGAAGCTCACTGGCGTGAAAAAGCCAGTAAGAAACATTTTGGGCGTTGAACGCCCAAAAGAAGCACCCACTGGGCGTTCAACGCCAGTAAGGGTAGCCATCTGGGCGTTAAACGCCAGAAAGGAGCATCTTCTGGGCGTTAAACGCCAGAAAGATGCACCTCCTGGGCGTTTAACGCCAATCTGCTAGCATTCTGGGCGTTTAGAAAAACGCCCAGTAACAAGGGACTTCCTGGCGTTCAACGCCAGAAAGAAGCACCACATGGGCGTTGAACGCCCAGGAGAAGCAACATTTGGGCGTTAAACGCCCAAACCATGCACCATATGGGCGTTTAACGCCAGGATGGTGGGAGGAGCCTCTCCTTCTATTCCTCTCCTTTCCTTTCTTTTGCTTGAGGACAAGCAAACCTCTAAGTTTGGTGTGATGTGCCATGATCACTGAGCTAAAACTCATTAAGATCATGGCACCTAAGGGAACAGGAAGAGCAAGGATGTGAACTTAAGGGAGCTGAAGCGTCAGAAATTAATTCTTAAAGGCACCCCACAGACTAGAGGAACATCCACTTCCCAAAACACAGGTCGTTGAGTTCTAATCTTTGCCTTAACTCTGTGATAATTATTCTTATTAGAAATTGACCTTAGAAGTTATATATTTAGTAGTAATTAGTATGTCTATTTTGATTTTATTTCCAATTAAGCTATAATTTATTTTTCTCATCATCATTAGGCATGAATAAAGTAGTAGATTTTTTTTAGAATAAAGAAGTAATCTATATTTTTCGAGTTCTTAATAATAAAACTTATAATTAATTATATGTGGTGGCAATACTTTTTGTTCTCTGAATGAATGCTTGAACAGTGCATAATATGTACTTTGAATTTGATGAATATTGGCTCCTGAAAGGATGAGGAACACGAAAAATATTATTGATGATCTGAAAAATCATGAAATTGATTCTTGAAGCAAGAAAAAGCAGTCAAAAAAAAAAACACAATATTCATAAGCCATGGGCACTAGCCAAGAGTAAAAAGTATCCAAGGCTTTGAGCATCAATGGATAGGAGGGCCCAAGGAAATAAATTTCAGGCCTAAGCGGCTAAACCAAGCTGTCCCTAGCCATGTGCTTGTGTCATGAAGGTCCAAGTGAAAAGCTTGAGACTGAGTGGTTAAAGTCATGATCCAAAGCAAAAGAGTGTGCTTAAGAGCTCTGGACACCACTGACTGGGGACTCTAGCAAAGCTGAGTCATAATCTGAAAAGGTTCACCCAGTTATGTGTCTGTGGCATTTATGTATCCGGTGGTAATACTGGAAGACAAAGTGCTTAGGGCCACGGCCAAGACTCATAAAATAACTGTGTTCAAGAATCAACATACTACACTAGGAGAGTCAATAATACTATCTGAATTCTGAGTTCCTAAGGATGCCAATCATTCTGAAATTTTAAAGATACAGGGAGATGCCAAAACTGTTCAGAGACAAAAAGCTACAAGCCCCGCTCATCTAATAAGAATCTGAGCTTCATTTAAAACTTGAGAATATTATTGCTTCTTTATTTCTGTTAAAACCTATTTTATTTATCTAGTTGCTTGGGGACAAGCAACAGTTTAAGTTTGGTGTTGTGATGAGCGGATATTTTGTACGCTTTTTGGGGCTAATTTCATGTAGATTTTAGCATGTTTCATTTAGTTTTTAGTAAAATAATATTAGTTTTTAGGCAAAAATCATATTTCTGGACTTTACTATGAGTTTGTGTGTTTTTCTGTGATTTCAGGTATTTTCTGGCTGAAATTGAGGGAGCTGAGCAAAAATCTGACTTAGGCTAAAAAAGGACTGCTGATGCTGTTGGATCCTGACCTCCCTGCACTCGAAATGGATTTTCTGGAGCTATAGAAGTCCAATTGGCGCGCTCTCAACGGCGTTGGAAAGTAGACATCCAGGGCTTTCCAGCAATATATAATAGTTCATACTTTGCGAGAGGATAGACGACGTAACTTGGCGTTAAACGCCAAGTTCATGCTGCTGTCTGGAGTTAAACGCCAGAAAAACGTCATGATCCGGAGTTGAACGCCCAAAACACGTCATAACCTGGAGTTTGACGCCAAGAAAGGCCTTCACACGTGGAAAGCTTTAGTCTCAGCCCTAGCACACACCAAGTGGGCCCCAGAAGTGGATTTCTGCACCAATTATCTTAGTTTATTCATTTTCTGTAAACCTAGGTTACTAGTTTACTATTTAAACAACTTTTACAGACATTTCTTGTACCCCATGACATTTTCAGATCTGAATTACATACTTTGTGACGGCATGAGTCTCTAAACTCCATTGTTGGGGGTGAGGAGCTCTGCAGCGTCTTGATGATTTAATACAATTCCTTTGTTTTCCATTCAAACACGCTTGTTCTTATCTAAGATGTTTATTCGCGCCTAACTGTGATGAAGGTGATGATTCGTGACACTCATCACCTTCCTCAATCCATGAACATGTGCCTGACAATCACCTCCGTTCTACATCAGATTGAATGAATATCTCTTAGATTCCCCAACAGAATCTTCGTGGTATAAGCCGGATTGATGGCGGCATTCATAAGAATCCGGAAAGTCTAAACCTTGTCTGTGGTATTCCGAGTAGGATTCCGGGATTGGATGACTGTGACGAGCTTCAAACTTCTGAAGGCTGGGCGTTAGTGACAGACGCAAAAGAATCAATGGATTCTATTCCAACCTGATTGAGAACCGACAGATGATTAGCCGTGCTGTGACAGAGCATAGGAACGTTTTCACTGAGAGGATGGGAAGTAGCCATTGACAACGGTGACACCCTACATAGAGCTTGCCATGGAAGGACCTTGCGTGTGAGAAGAGGATTTCAAGGAAAAGTAGAAATTCAAAGGACAAAGCATCTCCAAAACTCCAACATGTTTCTCATTACTGCATAACAAGTAACTCTATTATTTTAACTTACAATTTTATGAAATTTGTAGTTTGGCTTTTTACAAATAAATCCAAATAACTTCTTTAGCCTCCTGACTAAGATTAATAAAATAACATCAATTGCTTCAAACCAATAATCTCCGTGGGATCGACCCTTACTCACGTAAGGTATTACTTGGACGACCCAGTGCACTTGCTGGTTAGTTGAACGAAATTGATTTTAGACCAGGCTCTATTATCATATTCTATAAAGAGATACAATTTCGTCCACCAAGTTTTTGGCGCCGTTGCCGGGGATTATTGAGTTTGGACAATTGAAGGCTTATTTTATTTCTTAGATTAGGAATAATTTATTTTTATTTTTATTCTTATTTTTATTGTTATAGAGTCATTAAATTTTGATAGGATAGTTTCTTTTCAAAAATTTCTTTTCAAAATTTATTATTTTCTTTTAATTAATTGTTAATTTTCGTGAGTTTTAGTGTCTTGTTCTAAGTTTGGTGTCACTTGCATACCTCATATTTTTCCTTAAAATTTTCAACTTGTGATCTTTGTTCTTCATTAATCTTCAAGTTGTCCTTGCTTATTTTTCTTGTTTGATCTTGAGTTTTTCTTGCTTTGTGTCTTTTCTTGTTTCACTTGTGTTCCTTTTAAAGCACTAATTGGAACATCTGCACCAAGTGTCATATTTATTCCCAATTGGCTAAAGCATTGATTCATATTCTTGATAAGGGAGCACCAATACTTTTGAAAATCTTTTTCAAAAAAATAATTTTTCTTGATTTAATCTTGTGCCAAACTCTAAGTTTGGTGTTTTATTGTTAATCTTTTTATAATTTTCGAAAATTTATTTTGATTTTCTAAAAATTTTAAGTTTGGTGTTCTTCCTTTTGTTCTTGGTGTTCTTGTGAATCTTCAAGGTGTTCTTGAGTTTTTCTTGTGTCTTGATCTTAAAATTTTTAAGTTTGGTGTTCCTTGGTGTTTTCCCTCCAAAAATTTTCGAAAATAAGGAGCATTAGATCTAAAAATCTTAAGTCTTGTGTCTTTTGCGTGTTTTTCTCTTTCATCATAAAAATTCAAAATTCAAAAATTTTATATTTTCCAACTACTTTTTCGAATTTTTTTTAAAATTTTTAGATTTTAATTTCATTTTTTTTCGAAAAAAAAATATTTTTAACTTCTTTTTATTTATTCCATTTTTATTTATTCCATTACTATAAAATAAATAATTCTCAACATATAAATTCTCAACTTGTATTCCATTATGGAAGAAAGTATGAATGGACAGTCCAAGAGGACTCTGGGGTCATATGCTAACCCCACTACTGCTTCATATGGGAGTAGTATCTGTATACCCTCCATTGGAGTTAGTAGCTTTGAGCTGAATCCTCAGCTCATTATCATGGTGCAGCAAAATTGCCAGTATTCTGGTCTTCCACATGAAGAACCTACAGAGTTTCTGGCACAATTTCTGCAAATTGCTGATACAGTACATGATAAGGAAGTGGATCAGGATGTCTACAGATTACTACTGTTTCCATTTGCTGTAAAAGATCAAGCTAAGAGGTGGTTAAATAACCAGCCTAAGAACAGCATAAAAACATGGAAACAGCTGTCAGAAAAATTCCTGAATCACTATTTCCCTCCCAAACGGATGACACAGCTAAGGCTAAACATCCAAGGCTTCAAACAAGGAGATAATGAATCCCTTTATGATGCTTGGGAGAGATACAGAGGGATGCTAAGAAAATGCCCCTCTGAAATGTTTTCAGAATGGGTGCAATTAGACATCTTCTACTATGGGCTTACAGAAAAAGCTCAGATTTCTCTAGACCACTCAGCTGGTGGATCTATACATATGAGAAAAACAATTGAAGAAGCTCAAGAGCTCATTGATACAGTCGCCAGAAATCAGCATCTGTACCTAAGCAGTGAATCTTCCATGAAAGAAGAAGCTAAAACAGTAACTGCAGAACTCAGTCCGGTGGATCAGGCTAATGAATTCAATCAGCAATTAGACTTTCTAACTCAGCAGCTAGCCGAATTCAAGGAAATGTTACAGGAAACAAGAATGGCTAACAGGAACATGGAAGTGCAATTAAAACAGACAGAAAAGCAACTGTCAAAACAAATAGCAGATGAATGCCAAGCAGTTCAATTAAGAAGTGGGAAAACATTAAATACCTCACTTCGAAGCAGCAAGAAGACAGGAAATGAACAAATAGCTACTCAAAATCCCTCTGAGGACAGGCAGAGCCCAGAAAGGGATAAAGCTGGCGCTGAACGCCCAGACCATGCTCATTTCTGGCGTTCAACGCCAGAAACAAACATGGATCTGGCGTTGAACGCCCAAAAGGAACATGGTTCTGGCGTTCAAATGCCAGTAACAAGCAAGGAGGTGGCGTTCAACGCCACCCCAGCTTCCACACCTGGCATTCAAATGCCAGTGGGTGATCAGTCACATACAAGTGCTGATAACAACCCTTCTAAAAAGGCTTCCCAACCCACTTCTGTAGGTAATAAACCGGCAGCAACTACGGTTAAGGAATACAAAGCCAAAATGCCTTATCCTCAAAAACTCCGCCAAGCAGAACAGGATAAGCAATTTGCCCGCTTTGCAGACTATCTCAGGACTCTTGAAATAAAGATTCCGTTTGCAGAAGCACTTGAGCAAATACCTTCTTATGCTAAGTTCATGAAAGAGATCTTAAGTCATAAGAAGGATTGGAGGGAAACTGAAAAAGTTTACCTCACTGAAGAATGCAGTGCAGTCATTTTGAAAAGCTTACCTGAGAAGCTTAAAGATCCTGGGAGCTTTATGATACCATGCATATTAGAAGGTGTTTGTACCAAGCAAGCTTTATGCGATCTTGGGGCAAGTATCAACCTAATACCTGCATCTACTATCAGAAAGCTTGGTTTGACTGAAGAAATCAAACCAACCAGGATATGTCTTCAACTTGCTGATGGCTCCATTAAATACCCATCAGGCGTGATTGAAGACATGATTGTCAAGGTTGGGCCATTTGCCTTTCCTACTGACTTTGTGGTGCTGGAAATGGAGGAGCACAAGAGTGCAACTCTCATTCTAGGAAGACCTTTCCTAGCAACTGGCCGAACCCTCATTGATGTCCAAAAAGGGGAAGTGACCTTGAGAGTCAATGAGGAGGAGTTCAAGTTGAATGTTGTTAAAGCCATGCAACATCCAGACACCCCAAATGACTGCATGAGTGTTGATATTATTGACTCTCTGGTAAGAGAGGTCAGTATGGCTGAGAGTCTCGAATCAGAACTGGAGGACATCTTTAAAGATGTTCAGCCTGATTTGGAGGAATCAGAGAAGATAATAGAACCTCTGAAAATCCCTCAAGAAGAGGAGAAACCTCCAAAACCCGAGCTCAAACCATTACCACCATCCCTGAAATATGCATTTCTGGGAGAAGGTGAAACCTTTCCTGTAATTATAAGCTCTACCTTAGAGCCACAGGAAGAGGAAGCACTAATTCAAGTGCTAAGGACGCACAAGACAGCTCTTGGGTGGTCCATTAGTGATCTTAAGGGCATTAGCCCAGCCAGATGCATGCACAAAATCTTGTTGGAGGATGACGCCAAGCCAGTGGTTCAACCACAAAGGCGGCTGAATCCAGCTATGAAAGAAGTAGTGCAAAAAGAGGTCACTAAATTACTAGAGGCTGGGATTATTTATCCTATTTCTGACAGCCCCTGGGTGAGCCCTGTCCAAGTTGTCCCTAAGAAGGGTGGCATGACAGTGGTTCATAATGAAAAAAATGAACTGGTTCCTACAAGGACAGTTACAGGGTGGCGTATGTGCATTGATTACAGAAGGCTCAATACAGCCACCAGAAAGGATCATTTTCCTTTACCATTCATAGACCAGATGCTAGAAAGACTAGCAGGTCATGAATACTACTGCTTCCTGGATGGATATTCAGGTTATAATCAAATTGCAGTAGATCCCCAGGATCAGGAGAAAACAGCATTCACATGCCCATCTGGAGTATTTGCATACAGAAGGATGCCATTTGGCCTGTGCAATGCACCTGCAACCTTTCAGAGGTGCATGCTCTCAATTTTTTCTGATATGGTGGAAAAATTTCTGGAAGTCTTCATGGATGACTTTTCAGTATTTGGAGACTCATTCAGCTCCTGCCTTAACCATTTAGCACTTGTTCTGAAAAGATGCCAAGAGACTAACCTGGTTTTAAACTGGGAAAGATGTCACTTTATGGTGACTGAAGGAATTGTCCTTGGGCACAAAATTTCGAACAAGGGAATAGAGGTGGACCAAGCTAAGGTAGAAGTAATTGAAAAATTACCACCACCTGCTAATGTTAAGGCAATCAGAAGCTTTCTGGGGCATGCAGGATTCTATAGGAGGTTTATAAAGGATTTTTCAAAAATCGCCAAACCTCTGAGCAACCTGCTAGCTGCAGACACGCCATTTATCTTTGATAAAGAGTGTCTGCAGGCATTTGAGACTCTGAAAGCTAAATTGGTTACAGCACCAATCATCTCTGCACCAGACTGGACATTACCATTTGAACTGATGTGTGATGCCAGTGACCATGCCATTGGTGCAGTGTTGGGACAAAGGCATGACAAGCTTCTGCATGTCATTTACTATGCCAGCCGTGTGCTAAATGATGCACAGAAGAATTACACAACCACAGAAAAAGAGCTACTTGCAGTGGTTTATGCCATTGACAAATTCAGATCCTACTTAGTAGGATCAAAAGTGATTGTGTACACTGATCATGCTGCTCTTAAATATCTACTCACAAAGCAGGATTCAAAACCCAGACTCATCAGATGGGTGTTGCTTCTGCAAGAGTTTGATATAGAAATAAGAGACAGAAAAGGGACAGAGAATCAAGTAGCAGATCACCTGTCCCGAATAGAACCAGTGGAAGGGGCGTCCCTCCCTCTCACTGAAATTTCTGAAACCTTTCCGGATGAGCAACTACTAGCCATCCAGGAAGTGCCATGGTTTGCAGACATTGCAAACTACAAGGCAGTGAGATTCATACCCAAAGAGTACAGTAAGGTGCAATCAAAGAAATTAATCACAGATGCAAAGTACTATCTTTGGGATGAACCATATCTCTTTAAGAGATGTGCAGACGGAGTAATCCGTAGATGTGTGCCTAAAGAAGAAGCACAGAAGATCCTTTGGCATTGCCATGGATCACAGTATGGAGGACACTTTGGAAGTGAACGAACAGCCACAAGAGTCCTCCAAAGTGGCTTCTACTGGCCTACTCTCTATAAAGATTTCCGAGCATTTGTGCTTAACTGTGATAGTTGCCAAAGATCAGGCAACCTGCCTCACAGTTATGCCATGCCTCAACAAGGAATCTTGGAGATTGAGTTGTTTGATGTATGGGGCATTGACTTCATGGGACCTTTCCCACCATCATACTCAAACACTTATATTCTGGTGGCAGTGGATTATGTATCCAAATGGGTGGAGGCTATTGCAACACCCACTAATGACACTAAAACAGTGTTAAAATTCCTCCAGAAACATATCTTCAGCAGATTTGGTATCCCTAGAGTGTTAATCAGTGATGGGGGCACTCATTTCTGTAATAAACAGCTTTACTCTGCTCTGGTACGTTATGGAGTCAACCACAGGGTGGCTACTCCATATCACCCACAAACTAATGGGCAAGCTGAAGTCTCAAATAGAGAACTTAAAAGAATCCTGGAACGGACTGTAATTAACCGTAGAAAGGATTGGGCAAGAAGCTTGGATGATGCTCTGTGGGCATACAGAACAGCATTCAAGACCCCCATAGGGACCTCTCCATACCAGCTTGTGTATGGAAAGGCATGTCACTTGCCAGTGGAACTGGAACACAAGGCCTACTGGGCAACCAGATTCCTGAACCTTGATGCCAAGTTAGCTGGAGAAAGACGATTGCTCTAGTTAAATGAGCTAGAGGAATTTAGACTCAATGCTTTTGAGAATGCAAAAATTTACAAGGAAAAAGCAAAAAGATGGCATGATAAGAAATTGTCATCCAGAGTCTTTGAGCCAGGGCAGAAAGTTCTGCTATTTAATTCTAGGCTCAAATTATTCCCCGGGAAATTAAAATCCCGGTGGAGAGGTCCATATGTAATTACAAGTGTATCACCATATGGATACGTAGAGCTTCAGGATAATGAATCTAACAAAAAGTTCATTGTTAATGGACAGAGAGTTAAACATTATCTTGAAGGCAATTTTGAGCAAGAATGCTCAAAACTGAGACTTGATTAAAAGCTCAGTAATAGTCCAGCTAATGACATTAAAGAAGCGCTTGCTGGGAGGCAACCCAGCCAATCACAAAATTTAATTTTATTCGTTAAAGTTTTACAGGTAGATGCTACAGTATCTTCAAAAGGTGAAATAGCAATTGGTTGAAGTCACAGAGTTACAGGGAAATTTGGAAGCTCACTGGCGTGAAAAAGCCAGTAAGAAACATTTTGGGCGTTGAACGCCCAAAAGAAGCACCCACTGGGCGTTCAACGCCAGTAAGGGTAGCCATCTGGGCGTTAAACGCCAGAAAGGAGCATCTTCTGGGCGTTAAACGCCAGAAAGATGCACCTCCTGGGCGTTTAACGCCAATCTGCTAGCATTCTGGGCGTTTAGAAAAACGCCCAGTAACAAGGGACTTCCTGGCGTTCAACGCCAGAAAGAAGCACCACATGGGCGTTGAACGCCCAGGAGAAGCAACATTTGGGCGTTAAACGCCCAAACCATGCACCATATGGGCGTTTAACGCCAGGATGGTGGGAGGAGCCTCTCCTTCTATTCCTCTCCTTTCCTTTCTTTTGCTTGAGGACAAGCAAACCTCTAAGTTTGGTGTGATGTGCCATGATCACTGAGCTAAAACTCATTAAGATCATGGCACCTAAGGGAACAGGAAGAGCAAGGATGTGAACTTAAGGGAGCTGAAGCGTCAGAAATTAATTCTTAAAGGCACCCCACAGACTAGAGGAACATCCACTTCCCAAAACACAGGTCGTTGAGTTCTAATCTTTGCCTTAACTCTGTGATAATTATTCTTATTAGAAATTGACCTTAGAAGTTATATATTTAGTAGTAATTAGTATGTCTATTTTGATTTTATTTCCAATTAAGCTATAATTTATTTTTCTCATCATCATCAGGCATGAATAAAGTAGTAGATTTTTTTTAGAATAAAGAAGTAATCTATATTTTTCGAGTTCTTAATAATAAAACTTATAATTAATTATATGTGGTGGCAATACTTTTTGTTCTCTGAATGAATGCTTGAACAGTGCATAATATGTACTTTGAATTTGATGAATATTGGCTCCTGAAAGGATGAGGAACACGAAAAATATTATTGATGATCTGAAAAATCATGAAATTGATTCTTGAAGCAAGAAAAAGCAGTCAAAAAAAAAACACACAATATTCACAAGCCATGGGCACTAGCCAAGAGTAAAAAGTATCCAAGGCTTTGAGCATCAATGGATAGGAGGGCCCAAGGAAATAAATTTCAGGCCTAAGCGGCTAAACCAAGCTGTCCCTAGCCATGTGCTTGTGTCATGAAGGTCCAAGTGAAAAGTTTGAGACTGAGTGGTTAAAGTCGTGATCCAAGGTAAGATAAAAAGATAAAAAGATTTTTAAGAAAAAGATATTTTGAAAAAGATTTAATTTTTAAAATTACTTAACTAACAAGAAACTACAAGATAAGATTCTAGAACTTAAAGATTGAACCTTTCTTAACAAGAAAGTAACAAACTTCAAATCTTTGAACCAATCACATTACTTGTTAGTTAATTTTCGAAAATTAGATATAAAGATAAGAAAAAGATTTTGAAAATATTTTGAAAAAGATTTTTGAAATTTTCGAAAATTATAAAAAATGAAAAAGATATGATTTTTGAAAAAGATTTTGAAAAGATAAGATTTTTAAAAGTGAAATTTTGACTTGACTTGTAAGAAACAACTAATTTTAAAAATTTTTGACCAAGTCAACCCAAAATTTCGAAATTTTGGAGGGAAATAAGGAAAAGATATTTTTTTGATTTTTGAATTTTAAAGAAAAACACAAAAATGACCCAAAATATGAAAATTTTGGATCAAGACACAAGATGCATGCAAGAATGCTATGAATGTCAAGATGAACACCAAGAACACTTTGAAGATCATGATGAACATCAAGAACATATTTTTGAAAAATTTTTGATGCAAAGAAAAAGGTGATCCCCGAGGTCCCTTTCAAGCTCAAAAAGAATGAGTATCCGGAAATCCGACATGAAATTCAAAGAAGAGGGTGGGAAGTCATAACCAACCCCATGCAACAAGTCGGATTATTGATGGTTCAAGAGTTCTATGCTAATGCATGGATCACTAGGAACCATGATCAAAGTATGAACCCGAATCCAAAGAACTATATCACAATGGTTCGGGGGAAATACTTAGATTTCAGTCCGGAAAATGTGAGGTTGGCGTTTCATCTACCCATGATGCAAGGTGATGAATGCCCCTACACAAGAAGGGTCAACTTCAATCAAAGGTTGGACCAAGTCCTAATGGACATTTGTGTGGAAGGCGCCCAATGGAGAGTAGACTCCAAAGGCAAACCAGTCCAACTAAGAAGACTGGACCTCAAGCCTGTAGCTAGAGGATGGTTGGAGTTCATCCAAAGATCCATCATCCCTACAAGCAACCGATCTGAAGTTACTGTGGATCGGGCCATCATGATTCATAGCATCATGATTGGAGAGGAAGTAGAGGTTCATGAAGTCATCTCTAATGAACTCTACAAAATAGCTGACAAGCCTTCATACATGGCACGGCTAGCTTTCCCCCACCTCATATGCCATCTATGTTATTCAGCCGGAGTTATCATAGATGGAGATGTCTCCATTGAAGAAGACAAGCCCATCACCAAGAAAAGGATGGAGCAAACAAGGGAAGTTCCTCACGGCCCTCAAGAAGAACATGAGGAAGTTCATCATCAACAAATGCCTCAAGGAATGCACTTTCCTCCCAACAACTATTGGGAGCAACTTAGTACCTCTTTGGAAGACTTGAGCCATAATGTTGAACAACTAAGGGTGGAACATCATGAACACGCCCTCACTCTCCAAGAAATAAGAGAAGATCAAAGAGCAATGAGGGAGGAGCAACAAAGGCAAGGAAGGGACATAGAAGAATTGAAGAACATCATTGGTCCTTCAAGAAGAAGACGCCACTAGAGGTGGATTCATTCCTTGTTCCTTATTTTCTTTCTGTTTTCGGTTTTTAAGTATTATGTTTATCTATGTTTGTGTGTTTCTACTTCATGATCATTAGTGTGTAACCATGCCTTAAAAGCTATGAATAAAATCCATTAGTCTTTCACCTCTCTTAAAAGAAAAATGTTTTAATTCAAAAGAACAAGAAGTACATAATTTTCGAAATTATTAGTGAATTTAATTTAATTATATTGATGTGGTGGCAATAATTTTTGTTTTCTGAATGAATGAATGAACAGTGCATATGTCTTTTGATCTTGTTGTTTATGAGTGTTAAAATTGTTGGTTCTTGAAAGAATGATGAACAAAGAGAAATGTTATTGATGATCTGAAAAACATCATGAAATTGATTCTTGAAGCAAGAAAAAGCAGTGAAAAAAAAATTGCGAAAATTTTAGCAAGGATCCAAGGCTTTGAGCATTAATGGATAGGAGGGCCCAAGGAAATTAAAAATCCAGGCCTAAGCGGCTAAATCAAGCTGTCCCTAACCATGTGCTTGTGTCATGAAGGTCCAAGTGAAAAGCTTGAGACTGAATGGTTAAAGTCGTGATCCAAAGCTAAAGAGTGTGCTTAACTGGGTTAGGGACAGCTTGGTTTAGCCGCTTAGGCCTGAAATTTATTTCCTTGGGCCCTCCTATCCATTGATGCTCAAAGCCTTGGATACCTTTTACTCTTGGCTAGTGCCCATGGCTTGTGAATATTGTGTGTTTTTTTTTTGACTGCTTTTTCTTGCTTCAAGAATCAATTTCATGATTTTTCAGATCATCAATAATATTTTTCGTGTTCCTCATCCTTTCAGGAGCCAATATTCATCAAATTCAAAGTACATATTATGCACTGTTCAAGCATTCATTCAGAGAACAAAAAGTATTGCCACCACATATAATTAATTATAAGTTTTATTATTAAGAACTCGAAAAATATAGATTACTTCTTTATTCTAAAAAAAATCTACTACTTTATTCATGCCTGATGATGATGAGAAAAATAAATTATAGCTTAATTGGAAATAAAATCAAAATAGACATACTAATTACTACTAAATATATAACTTCTAAGGTCAATTTCTAATAAGAATAATTATCACAGAGTTAAGGCAAAGATTAGAACTCAACGACCTGTGTTTTGGGAAGTGGATGTTCCTCTAGTCTGTGGGGTGCCTTTAAGAATTAATTTCTGACGCTTCAGCTCCCTTAAGTTCACATCCTTGCTCTTCCTGTTCCCTTAGGTGCCATGATCTTAATGAGTTTTAGCTCAGTGATCATGGCACATCACACCAAACTTAGAGGTTTGCTTGTCCTCAAGCAAAAGAAAGGAAAGGAGAGGAATAGAAGGAGAGGCTCCTCCCACCATCCTGGCGTTAAACGCCCATATGGTGCATGGTTTGGGCGTTTAACGCCCAAATGTTGCTTCTCCTGGGCGTTCAACGCCCATGTGGTGCTTCTTTCTGGCGTTGAACGCCAAGAAGTCCCTTGTTACTGGGCGTTTTTCTAAACGCCCAGAATGCTAGCAGATTGGCGTTAAACGCCCAGGAGGTGCATCTTTCTGGCGTTTAACGCCCAGAAGATGCTCCTTTCTGGCGTTTAACGCCCAGATGGCTACCCTTACTGGCGTTGAACGCCCAGTGGGTGCTTCTTTTGGGCGTTCAACGCCCAAAATGTTTCTTACTGGCTTTTTCACGCCAGTGAGCTTCCAAATTTCCCTGTAACTCTGTGACTTCAACCAATTGCTATTTCACCTTTTGAAGATACTGTAGCATCTACCTGTAAAACTTTAACGAATAAAATTAAATTTTGTGATTGGCTGGGTTGCCTCCCAGCAAGCGCTTCTTTAATGTCATTAGCTGGACTATTACTGAGCTTTTAATCAAGTCTCAGTTTTGAGCATTCTTGCTCAAAATTGCCTTCAAGATAATGTTTAACTCTCTGTCCATTAACAATGAACTTTTTGTTAGATTCATTATCCTGAAGCTCTACGTATCCATATGGTGATACACTTGTAATTACATATGGACCTCTCCACCGGGATTTTAATTTCCCGGGGAATAATTTGAGCCTAGAATTAAATAGCAGAACTTTCTGCCCTGGCTCAAAGACTCTGGATGACAATTTCTTATCATGCCATCTTTTTGCTTTTTCCTTGTAAATTTTTGCATTCTCAAAAGCATTGAGTCTAAATTCCTCTAGATTATTTAACTGGAGCAATCGTCTTTCTCCAGCTAACTTGGCATCAAGGTTCAGGAATCTGGTTGCCCAGTAGGCCTTGTGTTCCAGTTCCACTGGCAAGTGACATGCCTTTCCATACACAAGCTGGTATGGAGAGGTCCCTATGGGGGTCTTGAATGCTGTTCTGTATGCCCACAGAGCATCATCCAAGCTTCTTGCCCAATCCTTTCTACGGTTAATTGCAGTCCGTTCCAGGATTCTTTTAAGTTCTCTATTTGAGACTTCAGCTTGCCCATTAGTTTGTGGGTGATATGGAGTAGCCACCCTGTGGTTGACTCCATAACGTACCAGAGCAGAGTAAAGCTGTTTATTACAGAAATGAGTGCCCCCATCACTGATTAACACTCTAGGGATACCAAATCTGCTGAAGATATGTTTCTGGAGGAATTTTAACACTGTTTTAGTGTCATTAGTGGGTGTTGCAATAGCCTCCACCCATTTGGATACATAATCCACTGCCACCAGAATATAAGTGTTTGAGTATGATGGTGGGAAAGGTCCCATGAAGTCAATGCCCCATACATCAAACAACTCAATCTCCAAGATTCCTTGTTGAGGCATGGCATAACTGTGAGGCAGGTTGCCTGATCTTTGGCAACTATCACAGTTAAGCACAAATGCTCGGGAATCTTTATAGAGAGTAGGCCAGTAGAAGCCACTTTGGAGGACTCTTGTGGCTGTTCGTTCACTTCCAAAGTGTCCTCCATACTGTGATCCATGGCAATGCCAAAGGATCTTCTGTGCTTCTTCTTTAGGCACACATCTACGGATTACTCCGTCTGCACATCTCTTAAAGAGATATGGTTCATCCCAAAGATAGTACTTTGCATCTGTGATTAATTTCTTTGATTGCACCTTACTGTACTCTTTGGGTATGAATCTCACTGCCTTGTAGTTTGCAATGTCTGCAAACCATGGCACTTCCTGGATGGCTAGTAGTTGCTCATCCGGAAAGGTTTCAGAAATTTCAGTGAGAGGGAGGGACGCCCCTTCCACTGGTTCTATTCAGGACAGGTGATCTGCTACTTGATTCTCTGTCCCTTTTCTGTCTCTTATTTCTATATCAAACTCTTGCAGAAGCAACACCCATCTGATGAGTCTGGGTTTTGAATCCTGCTTTGTGAGTAGATATTTAAGAGCAGCATGATCAGTGTACACAATCACTTTTGATCCTACTAAGTAGGATCTGAATTTGTCAATGGCATAAACCACTGCAAGTAGCTCTTTTTCTGTGGTTGTGTAATTCTTCTGTGCATCATTTAGCACACGGCTGGCATAGTAAATGACATGCAGAAGCTTGTCATGCCTTTGTCCCAACACTGCACCAATGGCATGGTCACTGGCATCACACATCAGTTCAAATGGTAATGTCCAGTCTGGTGCAGAGATGATTGGTGCTGTAACCAATTTAGCTTTCAGAGTCTCAAATGCCTGCAGACACTCTTTATCAAAGATAAATGGCGTGTCTGCAGCTAGCAGGTTGCTCAGAGGTTTGGCGATTTTTGAAAAATCCTTTATAAACCTTCTATAGAATCCTGCATGCCCCAGAAAGCTTCTGATTGCCTTAACATTAGCAGGTGGTGGTAATTTTTCAATTACTTCTACCTTAGCTTGGTCCACCTCTATTCCCTTGTTCAAAATTTTGTGCCCAAGGACAATTCCTTCAGTCACCATAAAGTGACATTTTTCCCAGTTTAAAACCAGGTTAGTCTCTTGGCATCTTTTCAGAACAAGTGCTAAATGGTTAAGGCAGGAGCTGAATGAGTCTCCAAATACTGAAAAGTCATCCATGAAGACTTCCAGAAATTTTTCCACCATATCAGAAAAAATTGAGAGCATGCACCTCTGAAAGGTTGCAGGTGCATTGCACAGGCCAAATGGCATCCTTCTGTATGCAAATACTCCAGATGGGCATGTGAATGCTGTTTTCTCCTGATCCTGGGGATCTACTGCAATTTGATTATAACCTGAATATCCATCCAGGAAGCAGTAGTATTCATGACCTGCTAGTCTTTCTAGCATCTGGTCTATGAATGGTAAAGGAAAATGATCCTTTCTGGTGGCTGTATTGAGCCTTCTGTAATCAATGCACATACGCCACCCTGTAACTGTCCTTGTAGGAACCAGTTCATTTTTTTCATTATGAACCACTGTCATGCCACCCTTCTTAGGGACAACTTGGACAGGGCTCACCCAGGGGCTGTCAGAAATAGGATAAATAATCCCAGCCTCTAGTAATTTAGTGACCTCTTTTTGCACTACTTCTTTCATAGCTGGATTCAGCCGCCTTTGTGGTTGAACCACTGGCTTGGCGTCATCCTCCAACAAGATTTTGTGCATGCATCTGGCTGGGCTAATGCCCTTAAGATCACTAATGGACCACCCAAGAGCTGTCTTGTGCGTCCTTAGCACTTGAATTAGTGCTTCCTCTTCCTGTGGCTCTAAGGTAGAGCTTATAATTACAGGAAAGGTTTCACCTTCTCCCAGAAATGCATATTTCAGGGATGGTGGTAATGGTTTGAGCTCGGGTTTTGGAGGTTTCTCCTCTTCTTGAGGGATTTTCAGAGGTTCTATTATCTTCTCTGATTCCTCCAAATCAGGCTGAACATCTTTAAAGATGTCCTCCAGTTCTGATTCGAGACTCTCAGCCATACTGACCTCTCTTACCAGAGAGTCAATAATATCAACACTCATGCAGTCATTTGGGGTGTCTGGATGTTGCATGGCTTTAACAACATTCAACTTGAACTCCTCCTCATTGACTCTCAAGGTCACTTCCCCTTTTTGGACATCAATGAGGGTTCGGCCAGTTGCTAGGAAAGGTCTTCCTAGAATGAGAGTTGCACTCTTGTGCTCCTCCATTTCCAGCACCACAAAGTCAGTAGGAAAGGCAAATGGCCCAACCTTGACAATCATGTCTTCAATCACGCCTGATGGGTATTTAATGGAGCCATCAGCAAGTTGAAGACATATCCTGGTTGGTTTGATTTCTTCAGTCAAACCAAGCTTTCTGATAGTAGATGCAGGTATTAGGTTGATACTTGCCCCAAGATCGCATAAAGCTTGCTTGGTACAAACACCTTCTAATGTGCATGGTATCATAAAGCTCCCAGGATCTTTAAGCTTCTCAGGTAAGCTTTTCAAAATGACTGCACTGCATTCTTCAGTGAGGTAAACTTTTTCAGTTTCCCTCCAATCCTTCTTATGACTTAAGATCTCTTTCATGAACTTAGCATAAGAAGGTATTTGCTCAAGTGCTTCTGCAAACGGAATCTTTATTTCAAGAGTCCTGAGATAGTCTGCAAAGCGGGCAAATTGCTTATCCTGTTCCGCTTGGCGGAGTTTTTGAGGATAAGGCATTTTGGCTTTGTATTCCTCAACCGTAGTTGCTGCCAGTTTATTACCTACAGAAGTGGGTTGGGAAGCCTTTTTAGAAGGGTTGTTATCAGCACTTGTATGTGACTGATCACCCACTGGCATTTGAATGCCAGGTGTGGAAGCTGGGGTGGCGTTAAACGCCACCTCCTTGCTTGTTACTAGCGTTTGAACGCCAGAACCATGTTCCTTTTGGGCATTCAACGCCAGATCCATGCTTGTTTCTGGCGTTGAACGCCAGAAATGAGCATGGTCTGGGCGTTCAGCGCCAGCTTTATCCCTTTCTGGGCTCTGCCTGTCCTCAGAGGGATTTTGAGTAGCTATTTGTTCATTTCCTGTCTTCTTGCTGCTTCGAAGTGAGGTATTTAATGTTTTCCCACTTCTTAATTGAACTGCTTGGCATTCATCTGCTATTTGTTTTGACAGTTGCTTTTCTGTCTGTTTTAATTGCACTTCCATGTTCCTGTTAGCCATTCTTGTTTCCTGTAACATTTCCTTGAATTCGGCTAGCTGCTGAGTTAGAAAGTCTAATTGCTGATTGAATTCATTAGCCTGATCCACCGGACTGAGTTCTGCAGTTACTGTTTTAGCTTCTTCTTTCATGGAAGATTCACTGCTTAGGTACAGATGCTGATTTCTGGCGACTGTATCAATGAGCTCTTGAGCTTCTTCAATTGTTTTTCTCATATGTATAGATCCACCAGCTGAGTGGTCTAGAGAAATCTGAGCTTTTTCTGTAAGCCCATAGTAGAAGATGTCTAATTGCACCCATTCTGAAAACATTTCAGAGGGGCATTTTCTTAGCATCTCTCTGTATCTCTCCCAAGCATCATAAAGGGATTCATTATCTCCTTGTTTGAAGCCTTGGATGTTTAGCCTTAGCTGTGTCATCCGTTTGGGAGGGAAATAGTAATTCAGGAATTTTTCTGACAGCTGTTTCCATGTTTTTATGCTGTTCTTAGGCTGGTTATTTAACCACCTCTTAGCTTGATCTTTTACAGCAAATGGAAACAGTAGTAATCTGTAGACATCCTGATCCACTTCCTTATCATGTACTGTATCAGCAATTTGTAGAAATTATGCCAGAAACTCTGTAGGTTCTTCATGTGGAAGACCAGAATACTGGCAATTTTGCTGCACCATGATAATGAGCTGAGGATTCAGCTCAAAGCTACTAACTCCAATGGAGGGTATACAGATACTACTCCCATATGAAGCAGTAGTGGGGTTAGCATATGACCCCAGAGTCCTCTTTGACTGTCCATTCATACTTTCTTCCATAATGGAATACAAGTTGAGAATTTATATGTTGAGAATTATTTATTTTATAGTAATGGAATAAATAAAAATGGAATAAATAAAAAGAAGTTAAAAATATTTTTTTTTCGAAAAAAATGAAATTAAAATCTAAAAATTTTAAAAAAAATTCGAAAAAGTAGTTGGAAAATATAAAATTTTTGAATTTTGAATTTTTATGATGAAAGAGAAAAACACGCAAAAGACACAAGACTTAAGATTTTTAGATCTAATGCTCCTTATTTTCGAAAATTATTGGAGGGAAAATACCAAGGAACACCAAACTTAAAAATTTTAAGATCAAGACACAAGAAAAACTCAAGAACACCTTGAAGATTCACAAGAACACCAAGAACAAAAGGAAGAACACCAAACTTAAAATTTTTAGAAAATCAAAATAAATTTTCGAAAATTATAAAAAGATTAACAATAAAACACCAAACTTAGAGTTTGGCACAAGATTAAATCAAGAAAAATTATTTTTTTGAAAAAGATTTTCAAAAGTATTGGTGCTCCCTTATCAAGAATATGAATCAATGCTTTAGCCAATTGGGAATAAATATGACACTTGGTGCAGATGTTCCAATTAGTGCTTTAAAAGGAACACAAGTGAAACAAGAAAAGACACAAAGCAAGAAAAACTCAAGATCAAACAAGAAAAATAAGCAAGGACAACTTGAAGATTAATGAAGAACAAAGATCACAAGTTGAAAATTTTAAAGAAAAATATGAGGTATGCAAGTGACACCAAACTTAGAACAAGACACTAAAACTCACGAAAATTAACAATTAATTAAAAGAAAATAATAAATTTTGAAAAGAAATTTTTGAAAAGAAACTATCCTATCAAAATTTAATGACTCTATAACAATAAAAATAAGAATAAAAATAAAAATAAATTATTCCTAATCTAAGAAATAAAATAAGCCTTCAATTGTCCAAACTCAATAATCCCCGGCAACGGCGCCAAAAACTTGGTGGACGAAATTGTATCTCTTTATAGAATATGATAATAGAGCCTGGTCCAAAATCAATTTCGTTCAACTAACCAGCAAGTGCACTGGGTCGTCCAAGTAATACCTTACGTGAGTAAGGGTCGATCCCACGGAGATTATTGGTTTGAAGCAATTGATGTTATTTTATTAATCTTAGTCAGGAGGCTAAAGAAGTTATTTGGATTTATTTGTAAAAAGCCAAACTACAAATTTCATAAAATTGTAAGTTAAAATAATAGAGTTACTTGTTATGCAGTAATGAGAAACATGTTGGAGTTTTGGAGATGCTTTGTCCTTTGAATTTCTACTTTTCCTTGAAATCCTCTTCTCACACGCAAGGTCCTTCCATGGCAAGCTCTATGTAGGGTGTCACCGTTGTCAATGGCTACTTCCCATCCTCTCAGTGAAAACGTTCCTATGCTCTGTCACAGCACGGCTAATCATCTGTCGGTTCTCAATCAGGTTGGAATAGAATCCATTGATTCTTTTGCGTCTGTCACTAACGCCCAGCCTTCAGGAGTTTGAAGCTCGTCACAGTCATCCAATCCCGGAATCCTACTCGGAATACCACAGACAAGGTTTAGACTTTCCGGATTCTCATGAATGCCGCCATCAATCCGGCTTATACCACGAAGATTCTGTTGGGGAATCTAAGAGATATTCATTCAATCTGATGTAGAACGGAGGTGGTTGTCAGGCACACGTTCATGGATTGAGGAAGGTGATGAGTGTCACGAATCATCACCTTCATCACAGTTAGGCGCGAATAAACATCTTAGATAAGAACAAGCGTGTTTGAATGGAAAACAAAGGAATTGTATTAAATCATCAAGACGCTGCAGAGCTCCTCACCCCCAACAATGGAGTTTAGAGACTCATGCCGTCACAAAGTATGTAATTCAGATCTGAAAATGTCATGAGGTACAAGAAATGTCTGTAAAAGTTGTTTAAATAGTAAACTAGAAACCTAGGTTTACAGAAAATGAATAAACTAAGATAATTGGTGCAGAAATCCACTTCTGGGGCCCACTTGGTGTGTGCTGGGGCTGAGACTAAAGCTTTCCACGTGTGAAGGCCTTTCTTGGCGTCAAACTCCAGGTTATGACGTGTTTTGGGCGTTCAACTCCGGATCATGACGTTTTTCTGGCGTTTAACTCCAGACAGCAGCATGAACTTGGCGTTTAACGCCAAGTTACGTCGTCTATCCTCGCGCAAAGTATGGACTATTATATATTTCTGGAAAGCCCTGGATGTCTACTTTCCAACGCCGTTGAGAGCGCGCCAATTGGACTCCTGTAGCTCCAGAAAATCCATTTCGAGTGCAGGGAGGTCAGGATCCAACAGCATCAGCAGTCAAAAACTTGGTGGACGAAATTGTGATCACTATTCTTTTTTGTATACCCTGATGACATTGTTTATTTTCACAACTCCGTTCAACTAACCAGCAAGTGTACTGGGTCGTCCAAGTAATAAACCTTACGTGAGTAAGGGTCGAATCCACAGAGATTGTTGGTATGAAGCAAGCTATGGTCACCTTGCAAATCTCAGTCAGGCAGATTAAAATAGTTTATGGGCTTTCGAAAACAGAAATAATGAAAGGGATAAAGATACTTATGCAGGTTCATTGGTAGGAATTTCAGATAAGCATGTGGAGATGCTGTAGAGCCCAAGGACGCCTGCTCTCCTACTGCTTCTACTCAATCCTTCTTACTCCTTTCCATGGCAAGCTTTGTATAGGGGTTCACCATCAACTGTGGCTACTTTCTTCCTCTCGGGGAAATACCCTGTGCGGCTGTCACTCGCACAGCTAACCAGTCTGGAGGCATCACCCATGGCTAATGGCTACATCCCATCCTCGCAGTGAAAACTAATGCACGCACTCTGTCACAGTACGGCTAATCACCGGTTGGTTCCCGCTCCTACTGGAATAGAATCCCCCTTTTGCGTCTGTCACTAACGCCCAGCAGGTTAAAGTTAGAAGCACGTCACAGTCATTCATTACCGGAATCGTACTCGGAATACCACAGACAAGGTTAGACTTTCCGGATTCCCAGGAACCTACTCGGAATACCACAGACAAGGTGAGACTTTCCGGATCCTCATAAATGCCGCCATCTATCTTGCTTATACCACGAAGATTCTGTTGGGGAATCTAAGAGATACGCATTCAAGCTCTGTTGCATGTAGAACAGAAGTGGTTGTCAATCACTCACATTCATAAGTGAGAATAATAATGAGGGTAATCTGACTCATTACATTCATCATGTTCTTGGGTACGAATGAATATCTTGGAATAAGAATAAGAGAGATTTGAATAAAAGATAATAGAACTTCATTAATACTTGAGGTACAGCAGAGCTCCACACCCTTAATCTATGGTGTGCAGAAACTCCACCGTTGAAAATACATAAGCAAAGAGTTCAGGCATGGCCGAATGGCCAGCCCTCTCTAACGTGATCCCAGGATTCAAAATACAATCCAGGATGTCTAATACAATAGATAAATGTCCTATATATACTAGACTAGCTACTAGGGTTTACATGAGTAAGTAATTGATGTATAAATCCACTTCCGGGGCCCACTTGGTGTATGCTTAGGCTGAGCTTGATCATTCCACGAGCTAAGGCATTTCTTGGCGTTAAACTTTGAGTTATGACGTGTTTTGGGCGTTTAACTCCGGATCATGACGTTTTTCTGGCGTTTAACTCCAGACAGCAGCGTGTACTTGGCGTTTAACGCCAAGTTACGTCGTCATTCTTCGAATAAAGTATGGACTATTATATATTTCTGGAAAGCCCTGGATGTCTACTTTCCAACGCCGTTAAGAGCGCGCCAATTGGAGTTCTGTAGCTCCAGAAAATCCATTTCGAGTGCAGGGAGGTCAGATTCCAACAGCATCAGCAGTCCTTTTGTCAGCCTTCTTCAGAGTTTTGCTCAAATCCCTCAATTTCAGTCAGAATTTACCTGAAATCACAGAAAAACACACAAACTCATAGTAAAGTCCAGAAATGTGAATTTAACATAAAAACTAATGAAAACATCCCTAAAAGTAGCTCAAACTTACTAAAAACTATATGAAAACAATGCCAAAAAGCGTATAAATTATCCGCTCATCACAACACCAAACTTAAATTGTTGCTTGTCCCCAAGCAACTAAAAATCAAATAGGATAAAAAGAAGAGAATATACTATAAAGTCCAAAATATCAATGAATATTAATTTAATTAGATGAGCGGGACTTGTAGCTTTTTGCTTCTGAACAGTTTTGGCATCTCACTTTTTCCTTTGTAGTTCAGAGTGATTGGCTTCTCTAGGAACTTAGAATTTCAGATAGTGTTATTCACTTTCCTAGTTAGGCATGTTGATTCTTGAACACAGCTACTTATGAGTCTTGGCTGTGGCCCTAAGCACTTTGTCTTCCAGTATTACCACCGGATACACAAATGCCACAGACACATAGCTGGGTGAACCTTTTCAGATTGTGACTCAGCTTTGCTAAAGTCCCCAGTTAGTGGTGTCTAGAGCTCTTAAGCACACTCTTTAGCTTTGGATCACGACTTTAACCATTCAGTCTCAAGCTTTTCACTTGGACCTTCATGACACAAGCACATGGTTAGGGACAGCTTGATTTAGCCGCTTAGGCCTGGATTTTTAATTTCCTTGGGCCCTCCTATCCATTAATGCTCAAAGCCTTGGATCCTTGCTAAAATTTTCGCAAATTTTTTTTTCACTGCTTTTTCTTGCTTCAAGAATCAATTTCATGATGTTTTTCAGATCATCAATAACATTTCTCTTTGTTCATCATTCTTTCAAGAACCAACAATTTTAACACTCATAAACAACAAGATCAAAAGACATATACACTGTTCATTCATTCATTCAGAAAACAAAAATTATTGCCACCACATCAATATAATTAAATTAAATTCACTAATAATTTCGAAAATTATGTACTTCTTGTTCTTTTGAATTAAAACATTTTTCTTTTAAGAGAGGTGAAAGACTAATGGATTTTATTCATAGCTTTTAAGGCATGGTTACACACTAATGATCATGAAGTAGAAACACACAAACATAGATAAACATAATACTTAAAAACCGAAAACAGAAAGAAAATAAAGAACAAGGAATGAATCCACCTCTAGTGGCGTCTTCTTCTTGAAGGACCAATGATGTTCTTCAATTCTTCTATGTCCCTTCCTTGCCTTTGTTGCTCCTCCCTCATTGCTCTTTGATCTTCTCTTATTTCTTGGAGAGTGGGGGCGTGTTCATGATGTTCCACCCTTAGTTGTTCAACATTATGGCTCAAGTCTTCCAAAGAGGTACTAAGTTGCTCCCAATAGTTGGGAGGAAAGTGCATTCCTTGAGGCATTTGTTGATGATGAACTTCCTCATGTTCTTCTTGAGGGCCGTGAGGAACTTCCCTTGTTTGCTCCATCCTTTTCTTGGTGATGGGCTTGTCTTCTTCAATGGAGACATCTCCATCTATGATAACTCCGGCTGAATAACATAGATGGCGTATGAGGTGGGGGAAAGCTAGCCGTGCCATGTATGAAGGCTTGTCAGCTATTTTGTAGAGTTCATTAGAGATGACTTCATGAACCTCTACTTCCTCTCCAATCATGATGCTATGAATCATGATGGCCCGATCCACAGTAACTTCAGATCGGTTGCTTGTAGGGATGATGGATCCTTGGATGAACTCCAACCATCCTCTAGCTACAGGCTTGAGGTCCAGTCTTCTTAGTTGGACTGGTTTGCCTTTGGAGTCTACTCTCCATTGGGCGCCTTCCACACAAATGTCCATTAGGACTTGGTCCAACCTTTGATTGAAGTTGACCCTTCTTGTATAGGGGCGTTCATCACCTTGCATCATGGGTAGATGAAACGCCAACCTCACATTTTCCGGACTGAAATCTAAGTATTTCCCCCGAACCATTGTGATATAGTTCTTTGGATTTGGGTTCATACTTTGATCATGGTTCCTAGTGATCCATGCATTAGCATAGAACTCTTGAACCATCAATAATCCGACTTGTTGCATAGGGTTGGTTATGACTTCCCACCCTCTTCTTTGAATTTCATGTCGGATTTCCGGATACTCATTCTTTTTGAGCTTGAAAGGGACCTCGGGGATCACCTTTTTCTTTGCCACAACATCATAGAAGTGGTCTTGGTGGCTTTTGGAGATGAATCTCTCTTTCTCCCATGACTCGGAAGTGGAAGCTCTTGCCTTCCCTTTTCCTTTTCTTGAGGAAACTCCGGTCTTGGGTGCCATTGATGGTGAATGAAAAAATAAAAAGCTTAGGCTTTTTACCACACCAAACTTAAGATTTGCTCGTCCTCGAGCAAAAAGAGAAGAAGAGTAGAAGAAGAAGAAGAGAATGTGGAAGAGGGGGAGAGAAGTGGGTACGGCTATATGAGAGAAGAATGGGTAGTGTTGTGTGAAAATGAAGAAGAAAGGAGAGGTATTTATAGGGAGAGGGAGGGTTGGGTTTCGGCCATTTTGGGTGGGAATGGGTGGGAAATTGAATTTGAATGTAATGGAGGTAGGTGGGATTTATGGGGAAGAGGAGGTTGATGTGAATGGTGCATGGGGAAATTGGGAAGAGGAATTGAGGTGATTGGTGAAGGTTTTTTGGGAAGGGTGACATTGAAAATGAGATTTAGAATAGGAGAGTGTGATTAGGATTAAAAGAAAAGGTAGGTGGGGATCCTGTGGGGTCCACAGATCCTGAGGTGAAAAGAAATACCATTCCTTCACCCTATAGGCGTGTAAATTGCCTTCATGCATCATTCTGGCGTTCAAACGCCCATTGGTGCATGTTCTGGGCGTTAAACGCCCATGTGATGCTTGTTTCTGGCGTTGAACGCCAGTTTCAAGCTTGTTCCTGGCGTTCAGCGCCAGATTGTCCTCTGTGTGCACATCCTGGCATTAAACGCCAGGTTGTTGCTTGTTTTGGGCGTTCAACGCCAGAAAGATGCTCTGTTCTGGCGTTCAACGCCAGCCAGATGCATCTTCTGGGCGTTGAACGCCAGCCCGTGCGTCCTCCAGGGTGAAAAATTTTTTTCTTCTGTTTTTGACTCTGTTTTTAAGTTTTTTTTTATTTTTTCGTGACTCCTCATGATCATGTACCTAATTAAACACAAAAATAACAAAGAAACAAAATAAAATAAAATTAGATAAATAAAATTGGGTTGCCTCCCAACAAGCGCTTCTTTAATGTCAATAGCTTGACAGTGGCTCTCATGGAGCCACAAGATGATCAGGTCAATTTTGTGTGTAGTCCCAACACCAAACTTAGAGTTTGGATATGGGGTCTTAACACCAAACTTAGAGTTTGGTTGTGGCCTCACAACACCAAACTTAGAGTTTGACTGTGTGGGTTCTTCTTGACCTTGAACTGAGAGAAGCTCTTCATGCTTACTCTCTTTTGTCACAGAGGGATGACCACGTGCTTGAAACACAAGGTATTCCCCATTCAATTGAAGGACTAACTCTCCTCTGTGAACATCTTATCACAGCTTCTGCTGTGGCTAGGAAAGGCCTTCCTAGGATGATGCATTCATCATCTTCCTTCCTAGTATCTAGGATTATGAAATCAGCAGGGATGTAAAAGCCTTCAACTTTTACTAGAACGTCCTCTACTATTCCATAAGCTTGTCTTATTGACTTGTCTGCCAATTGTAATGAGAACAAGGCAGGTTGTACCTCAATGATCCGTAGCTTCTCCATTACAGAGAGTGGCATCAGATTTATCCCTGACCCAAGATCACATAGAGCTTTTTCAAAGCTCATGGTGCCAATGGTGCAAGGTATTAAGAACTTGCCAGGATCTTGTTTCTTTTGAGTTTGAGTTTTCTGAATCCAAGTATCTAGTTCACTAATGAGCAAGGGAGGTTCACTTTCCCAAGTCTCATTACCAAACAGCTTGGCATTCAGCTTCATGATAGCTCCTAAGTATTGAGCAACTTGCTCTCCAGTGACATCTTCATCCTCTTCAGAGGATGAATAGTCTTCAGAGCTCATGAATGGCAGAAGGAGGTTTAGTGGAATCTCTATGGTCTCTGTATGAGCCTCAGATTCCTCAGGATCCTTAATAGGAAACTCCTTCTTGCTTGAAGGACATCCCAGGAGGTCTTCCTCACTAGGATTTTCGTCCTCCTCCTCCCCTATGCATTCGGCCACTTTGATTAAATCAATGGCCTTGCACTCTCCTTTTGGATTTTCTTCTGTATTGCTTGGGAGAGTACTGGGAGGAGTTTCAATAACTTTCTTACTCAGCTGGCCTACTTGTGCCTCCAAATTTCTAATGGAAGATCTTGTTTCATTCATGAAACTGAAAGTGGCCTTTGACAGATCAGAGACTATATTGGCTAAATTAGAAGTATTTTGTTCAGAGTTCTCTGTCTGTTGCTGAGAAGATGATGGATATGGCTTGCTATTGCCCAGCCTATTGCGTCCACCATTGTTAAAGCCTTGTTGAGGCTTTTGTTGATCCTTCCAGGAGAAATTTGGATGATTTCTCCATGATGGGTTATAGGTGTTTCCATAAGGTTCACCCATGTAATTAACCTCTGCCATGGCAGGGTTCTCAGGATCATAAGCTTCTTCAGAAGCTGCCTCTCTAGTACTGTTGGATGCATGTTGCAGTCCATTCAGATTTTGAGAGATCATGTTGACCTTTGAGTCAACACTTTGTTCTGAGCCAATATGGCATTCAGAGCATCAATTTCAAGAATTCCTTTCTTCTGAGGTTCCCATTATTCACGGAATTCCTCTCAGAGGTATACATGAACTGGTTGTTTGCAACCATGTCAATGAGTTCTTGAGCCTCTTCAGGCGTTTTCTTCAGGTGAATAGATCCACCTGCAGAATGGTCCAATGACATTTTTGAAAATTCAGATAGACCATAATAGAATATATCTAATAGGGTCCGTTCTGAAAACATGTCAGATGGACATCTCTTGGTCAGCTGCTTGTATCTTTCCCAAGCTTCATAGAGGGATTCACCATCTTTTTGCTTGAAGGTTTGAACATCCACTCTCAGCTTGCTCAGCTTTTGAGGAGGAAAGAATTTATCCAAGAAGGCAGTGACCAGCTTATCCCAGGAGTCCAGGCTATCCTTAGGTTGTGAATCCAACCATATTCTAGCTCTGTCTCTTACAGCAAAAGGGAAAAGCATGAGTCTGTAGACTTCAGGATTAACTCCATTCGTCTTTACAGTATCACAGACTTGCAAGAATTCAATTAAAAACTGATAAGGATCTTCAGATGGAAGTCCATAAAACTTGCAGTTTTGTTGCATTAAAGCAACTAGTTGAGGCTTAAGCTCAAAGTTATTGGCTCCAATGGCAGGAATGGAGATGCTTCTTCCATCAAACTTGGACGTTGGCTTTGTGAAGTCACCAAGCATTCTCCTTGCATTATTATTATTATTATTTACGTCTGCCATGTCCTTCTCTTGTTCGAAAATTTCTGAAAGGTTTTTCTGGATTGTTGTAATTTAGCTTCTCTTAATTTTCTCTTCAGAGTCCTTTCAGGTTCTGGATCAACTTCAACAAGAGTGCCTTTTTCCTGTTCCTGCTCATAAGAAAGAGAAGAAAACAAGAAAAG
This sequence comes from Arachis hypogaea, assembly GCF_003086295.3. Taxonomy (NCBI): domain Eukaryota; kingdom Viridiplantae; phylum Streptophyta; class Magnoliopsida; order Fabales; family Fabaceae; genus Arachis; species Arachis hypogaea. The sequence continues at coordinate 25,569,289 of NC_092042.1, forward strand.
AAAAGAAATTCTCTATGTCACAGTATAGAGATTCCTTTATGTTAGTAGAAGAAGAAAGGGTGAAGAATAAAGAAGGAAATTCGGATTTGTGATGAAGAGAGGTGAGAGAAGTGTTAGTGATTAATAATTAAATAGAAGAAGAGAAGAGAAAGAATTCGAAAATAATTTTTGAAAAGGAGTTAGTGATTTTCGAAAATTAGAGATAAGTTAATTAAAATTAAAAATAAAATTAAAAAAAAGAATTTTTGAAAAAGGATGAGAATTTTCGAAAATAGAGAGGAAGAGTAGTTAGGTGGTTTTGAAAAAGATAAGAAACAAACAAAAAGTTAGTTGGTTGATTGAAAAAGATTTGAAATCAAATTTTGAAAAAGATAAAATTTTTGAAAAAGATAAGATAAAAGATAAAAAATTTAATAAAAAGATATTTTGAAAAAGATTTAATTTTAAAATTGACTTAACTAACAAGAAATTACAAGATAAGATTCTAGAACTTTAAAGATTGAACCTTTCTTAACAAGAAAGTAACAAACTTCAAATTTTTGAACCAATCATATTAATTGTTAGCTAATTTTCGTAAATTTGATATAAAGATAGGAAAGAGATTTTGAAAATATTTTGAAAATATTTTTGAAATTTTCGAAAATTATAAAAAAAATGAAAAAGATATGATTTTTGA